>NC_047517.1:30197047-30377047 GCF_902827115.2 Pseudochaenichthys georgianus
CAGGGATGCTGAGCGGGGAGCAGCAGCAGCAGCACTTGTTTGCCAAACTTACATTTAAACAAGAACACACCTAATACGAGCATGCAATACTATCCTGAATACAATACATGTGCGATCAGGAGACAAGCACGCGTAAAGAACAATTTTCTGTTGTGCCTGCAACTTCAAAGTGCAACGTATAGTGCGAGGAAATCGTGACAGAATAAAGCAGAAGAGAATCGGTTCTCCCAGTAAAAGACCATACACTTTGCTGTTACAGTATTTTCAAAACTTTTAGTTTCAATATGTTCACCTACCTCATCACTTTCAATGGTGCGCAGGTCAAGAGCAGTACAAGTAGATGGGAAAATGGACAATCCAGTCAAACTTGTGTCGGGTGCATGTTTGGCAGAGCGGCAGAAGTCCCTTCCTCTCGAGTCTGAGGCGTTCACGGTAAACAACTAACGGGGCTCTCCTTCTACCGTCACCGAGCCGTAGGTTGGCCGGCGATCTGATGAGCTGTGCGGCATCTCCAAGGGCGCACGGAGGATCACTGCGTCAGGATTGGCCAGAGCAGCCGTGACGCACCAGCAGGTGGCACACCCGGCGAATCAAACATTCCAGATTCATTCATAGATAATAGCTCTGGGAAAATAAGCAGCTCTACAAACTGCACGTGAGTCATATACAAGATCAATATGGTTAGGGTGCTCCTTATTTCCTCTCTGCCTCTCTGAGAGACTTCTCTATTTCTGTTTTAATAATGGGACAGTGTCATCACCCCAAGAGTCAATCTGTTTCATTTGGCACACGCAATGTCCTTTTTTGTAATTGCCGTCAGTTTTTAGGAATGCTGCAATTATAAAACACAATGGTGCTTCTTATTGTTCTGCGAGCAAATTGCCCATTTGAACAAAGCAGCCTAAATAGGTCCAACTTATGCATTTCAATTGTTTCTGTTTCAAACTGTTCTTACAAATGGAGCTAAGCAGCTCTCAAATGCAAGTAAATAACGAGGATAATAAAACAATTAAAACGCCAGAGGCAAGTGAAGAGGAAATAATAATACCTAATATTTTATATAGTGCTTTTTCCATATTCAAAGATATCTTAATCTAAAGAGTACTACAGGCATTTACACACAAAATCAAGAGAAGATGCAGACCAAATCTGAAAAGTATGCTTACAACACAAATAAAACTATGAATGTGTTCAAATAGAGTTAAAATCCTCATTTCACTTAGATATTTCACTCAATGTGTGGAAACTCTTGAGTGTGTTTTGACACTTGCCCAAGTGCAATTCAAGGAGCCAAAGCAAATGTTTTAATACTTTTTTTTCACAAACATAAATAAGAAGTGAGTGGTAATCCTTGGAGGAATGTGTAAGCCAATTACGGCTGGCTGCAGGGACTTGTGGAATGGAGCCTCGGAGCTTCCTGCTCAGACTCAATGCAGACCCTCGGACCACATTTCCTGTTCACATTGCACCGGCAATATTTCTATGAAAATACAGAACGGTTAGAGACATGAATAGGATATCGTGCCGACTTCCTCCAACATCCACTGAGCAATCATCCTCCTAATGCCTTGTAGGCTATTTAACACTGTGTCTGTGTGTACTTTCCCATCAGAGGATATAGTTTGCATCCTGAGAGTGGGGAAACAGTTTCCATCTGGATGCTGTGTGTGTGCGTGTGTGTGTGTGTGTGTGTGTGTGTGTGTGTGTGTGTGTGTGTGTGTGTGTGTGTGTGTGTGTGTGTGTGTGTGTGTGTGTGTGTGTGTGTGTGTGTGTGTGTGTGTGTGTGTGTGTGTGTGTGTGTGTGTGTGTGTGTGTGTGTGTGTGTGTGTGTGTGTGTGTGTGTGTGTGTGTGTGTGTGTGTGTGTGTGTGTGTGATTACATAATATTGCGACTGTTGAGAAGGATGGCTTAGACTCTTGCTGATCTGCATGTTTAATTTGAGGGTTCATGTTGGGTGTGCTGTTTACTCTCCTATAGCTTCATGGATATTTACTAATCTGCGGGTATTAAAAGAATCTTGCACACTTTGCAGAGCTGTTAAGCATAGAAGCTTGAGACACATCAATGTAGAACAGGGGCAAATATTGACATAAAAGCCAATTATTTTTATTTCAATGTCGACAACGCCCAGGCTGATGAAGCAAACATTGAAAATGACATCTGGGACAATGGGAATATGATGATTGTATTATATAAACTGTAGCCTATACTGGAAGTGTTAATAACATGCAAATAGAGAACTACGTAAGGAAACAAAGTCACCCACTAATATACGGTGTCAGGATGTATTTGACTCATCATAAATAATAAGATGGTAAAGAGAACCCAGTCCGGGGTTTTGGTCCAGCTCACCTGCTGTGTGGGATAAACACACACTCTAAGCTGAGCCTCAACATTCACCTCCCTGCAATTTCACACCGTCTGATTCTTCAGGAACTGATAACCAAGTCACAGTAGCCCACTGGTCTACAGAGGCAGTTTTCCCTTCATAATGGTCTTTACATCCCACTCCTACTGGCAAGAGAGACAGCAAAACACCGGATTACATATAAATAACTTTGAAACATTGAAATAACTTTACCTGCATAAAACCTAAACAATTATTTGCTTTTGTGCTGAAAAGGTTCGATAAAGAATCAGTTATTAATCAGCGTCAGTGTTGTATGCCTCCATTATAAACAGGTAAAGTTCACAGTAACTGTCTCATTTGTCATCAATTAAATAGTTGTTTTCGATCAGTTTTCTGTGAAACTGTTACAATTAGCAAAGAAAATGAGTTATGGTCAAATTAGTTTTTTTTTAGGTCACATTAATCTTTGACCATCAAAATCTGACCAGTAAAGGTTAATGTTGTTTCAAACTTGAACACATGTCCTCCAGGCGGTACTGAGATATCTTATTGATGAAAATAGGAAGGATGGACTGATAGATTGACAACCCGAAATAAATGTTTCCACTTGTCATGGCTGTCTCTCTGGCGCAGAGGCAAACAGAAAATGCTTTGCCAATAAGGAAAACCGCGGGGCAAGAAGAGCAGAGAGCTGTGAGATGAAGATGTGGTCAGAAAATCAAGTGTTGGTGGTCATGACTCCAAACTCCAGTAAGAAATATCTTAAAGCTACCATGACTTGTTGTTTATTAGATTACATTACATGTTACTTGTTAGACGCTTTTATCCAAAGCGACTTACGTACTCAATACTGCGGACAATCCCCACAGGAGCAACTTGGGGTGAAGTGTCTCAGGGACACAACGACATGCTGACTGCAGTGGGGTTTGAACCTGTGCACCCCCTGATCCGAACACCAACACACTAACCCACTGCGCCACATGCCTCCTCTTTATCTTGTATCAGAAACTAAATTCACATTAGAATAGAGCTGCCATAATTAGTTCTTAAAACAACGAGTAGATCAACATACAATTAATAATAACTAATTTCACTCACATTTCCACAAAAAGTGGAAAGTGACAAAAAAGGGGACTGATATAATAAATACATTTAATAAATTTAATTTTTGCACTACTAACTACTGAAAACTACTGAATACTGCTAATAATGATTGCATTGATTGTGTGACCATCTATGTTTCTATGTTTCATGTTGTCGGTGGATGTTTGATTGCTCTTTTTCTGCTGTGTTTATTGTGTTTGTTGTATTTTGTTACTGTTACTGTTACTCTGGCACAACAATTTCCTTCGGGATGAATAAAGTCTTATCTTATCTTATCTTAAAGTTATTGTAATACAATATAATACATTAAATACAGTGCTGCCAGCAAAACAGCAAACCCAATTTCCTCTTTGTGGAGTCTTAATAGAAAATATTCACAGCTTCTTGCACATACGACGCTCCTAGGCTCACAATCTTTGTGAATGAAAACAGAAAATGTATCAGAAAGGTAATATTCTTTTGTACGTTTCTGATGAGCAGTTGATGAAAAAGATTCCAAAGAAAGCAAGCTTTCAGACAAAAAGAGCCTTTTAATCCACTAGATAGGCTCTATTTCATGTTAATATATGGTAAAATAAACAGAAAAGGAGAGCATGTAAACATCATGCACCACCTACATTTTTCATTTAACAGCAGAGTAAAGTCACTGATAACAGCTCAGACATATTGTTTGAAAGCTTCAAAACCTCACATTGGTAAATACTCCAGGCAAAACATAACATAACAAATTATCAGATTGTTTACATGACAACACTTTTAATATGCACACGAGCATCACGTACAGAAAAGTATGTATGTTAAATGTATTTTCATTTTGTGATGCTGGTTTGGCACTGGTGCTGATGATGTATTGCAGGGGGGGTCGGCTATGGAAAGCCCAAAGTGCCATAATACGTGCGTATGTTAACGCGAAAATACGCGCGAACATACGCATATGACACTTTGGGCTTTCCATAGTCGGCAACCCCTGGCACGCGGTACTGTAACCAGCGGCACACTAGGAATAAGTGGAATATGTGCAAAATATTTTTATTTTATTTTCGGATCCTGAACGAGACCGCCCCCAGAGCGCGTCTCCCCGTTACAGAAGGAAGCCATGCACGCTACGCAGCCCCGCTCTCTCCAGTCGACTTGCTGCTGCTGCTTTCCTCCGTGGTGAAACGATCAGGGGTGTAGTGCTGCCGGAGCGTGCCCGCACTTCACAAATGCAGTAGGCTACTCATAAGGAGCTGTACAAATGCCACAGTTTTTGCGTGGCTGTGTCTTTAGTTGAAATCCCAGTGGCGATCTGCTCATCTCTCATCAAAAATAATATGCTACACAGGGGCGGACTGGCCATCTGTGTGTTCTGGAGAATCACAGAACGGACGGTCGTCATTATTATTATGCCGTTTAAACCAATTATTTAAATTTGCTCCCCGCAGTGACTGCGAGGCTCCCCCCGCCCTCCTGTTGACAGTTCACGAGCGTCGATCGAGCGTCGATGCAGCGTTGATTGCTGCTGCACTTTTCTGTTTTCTACAGATATCTTTATTGTTGCTGTGGTACCCAAGCGTTTGGGACCCGTAACAAATTGTGGCAGTTCACGATCGTCGGCACACTGATCACATTTTTTTTTTTAAATGGCACTTCATATCAAAAAGGTTGCCGACCCCTGATGTATAGTGTATCACCAATCTCTGATGAATTTCTTGAGGGCTTTTCAATTTAGAAATAAGGGTTTTTTCCAGAAAAATAATTAGACGCTAACACCCTCAGGATGATTTCTCAGTCTACTCTTGTCTGCAATTGGTGACCCTTGGCTTAATACATTATTACAATATTAATAACATATTTTCTTGTGTTTTTGTTTCTCTTATCATTTTCATCTAAATGTTCTCTTAATTTCTGATTTATTTACTCAATGTAAGTAGTGTGTCTGTCCTTATTTTAAATAAATTCCTTAACTTAACCAACTACAGCATCAGAGCTGTTGATTTACAGAATGTGTCACATCTTCAGTCGGAAAGAAGCACTTATTCTTTTATTTTACACTTTTTGATTGCGATTACTCTTTATCACAACACGGCATGCCCTCTAACAACAGGCTGTTGACCTCTGAGCGATTACTGATTGATTGCACTCCCCATGCGTTCAAGAATTGAAACATTTTGACACACTGCGTTCCCAGATGTGTTTCCAGTGATTTCTGCTCATCTCAGTTTTGATGAGGAGTGTCATTGCACGCACGGTACGGTGATGAGGAACATGCAGGCCAGATTTGTTGTGTAGCAGTCTTCACAACGAAGGACTAAAGAATATGGGACAGGCTGCAGGGCCTTGAAGTTCAGCAGGGAGACAGTTAGAGACATGCTCTACTTGTATATTCTACTAACAACTTGCCAAAGGACAGGGGATGACAGTAGGGATGACAAGTCAGACTGTGATCAAGGTCAGAGCTAAAATGTCTGCGAAAAATTGCGAATTCTTTGGACATATTGAGGTTTTAGGTTTTCTATTCATGTGAAAAAAGGGGATGGAGGGGTGCCGGGAAAAGGGAAAATATTGGACTGAATGAGTATGCCTGAGGTATGACAAAAAAAAGTATGAATTGAAGCTGATGTTGGAAGCTAGAGAAATGTTGAGAAAGAAATGGTGAGCAACACTTAGTATTCAGATGCTATTATCTCATTCAAGGAAGGACATGGGCACACACACAAACACACACACTGAGATGCAGCTACTAGCGAACATTAGCTGTGACTTGGTTGCGAATGATGTCACCAACTAACTGTTTTTGTTTTAAAAGAAGAGTCCTTCCACTGACATCAAAAATATGCACTAACATGAAACAAAGACTATGGCCTGTTTGGCTTTTCGGCTTGCAACCTTGCTCATATTTGTAAATAGGTTTTAAATGTATACATGTACAGTATTTCTTTTTCATTTGATAACTTCAAATTAAAGAAGTAGTTCACTTATAATTGCAACTGCATCAATGTAAATACCCATGATCTTTCTCTTGCTACAGTGCAACATGATAATGTCTTTCATTAGATGTTAACTCGCTGACAATCGCCCACACTTCTCCACACCTCCACTTTGTAGCACAGCCTTGCAGTCTCAAGCGGCGTCACAATTCCCTATCATATCATCTGGGTTATTGGTTTAGACTTTAAACAGCTCCCCAAAAGTCACAGATTAAACAACAGTCTTCACAGTCTTTGCACTTCTTATGACAAGTAAACTGATCTTCATGAGTGGAATCTGTGGAGAGACTCTTAAAATGCTAACAGATCTCAGTTTGTTTGTTGAACTTCCACTTCCTGTCATCGGTGTGACTCACAGCCTCACATTACATCACCCTGATCTCCAGGCACGAAGAGTCTGTCTAATAATGACATGCTTTCATTGTCGGACCCAAGGTGAACAAGCAGCCAGCACCGGTTCATTGTGACGCATGTTAAACAGTGTCCTTCATAACATCTCATACTCTTCTGAATCCAATCAGATCAAATGAAAAACGACTTGAGTAAAATACAAAAACAGAGACTTGTTTGGCTTTGTTTCTTCGGGGCCCATTTGTCATCGTCAGCAGCTATTCAGTCAGGACAAAAGTCAGATTAATAAAGGTTAAATTATGCTAAAGGCTTAAGCTAATTAATTATCACTATCAGTGGTACGTAATATCCCTTTAGATAAAAATAATATAATTATCTTTTGACTTCCCCTCAGCAAGATCCTCAGAAAGTGTACCGTCAACACACGGCAATTTGAAAGTCAGAAATTAATATTCTGCACATTTATCAGAGCAGAATTCTGAAATAAATTGTGTTCACTGGCATTCATTGTCTGGCAAACACACAAGGGGATAGACTGAAGCTTTTCCATGCTTGAGCTAACTTAGCAGCCTGGCTCAGAGCTTTGACAGACCCAGTTGGCCTGATCATCCTCCAGCCACAAAAACAGGGCTTTCCCCACATCCTACAACACAATGCATAATTCACTTATTGATATCAGTATGCCACGGATAGAACACTCGGCTCTCAATATGCTGCATTGTCTCCCCCCCCCCCTGTTTCCCAGCCCCACTCCCTTTCTAATGATTTACAAACTGCGCACCTGGTTAGTCAAATACTGATCTTCCACTATTTCATAAAAGAACGACACCCAACGGAGGGTTTTACTGGGTACTTAAAACGCCAACACTCATGGGCCGTGTGTGTGAGTCTGTGATAAGGAAGGGAGTGTGACAGTGAGAAAATAAGCGATAGAAAAACAAGAAGTGGAGGGCTGGATAGTAACAGAGCATCATTTCTGAGTTTCAAAGCCTTATATGCACTGAATAACAGCTCAACTTCAAAGACCAAAATTAAGGTTTTCATCCTTTTTGTCTCCCTGGCCAATTCGTGGCTTTGTTGCTGAAATGACTATCCAGACGTCCAGATGTTAAAAATCCCAAAGAGATCCAAGGGATGGGGGTAGTAATCAAGATAAACGAAGTTCAATAAAGGTAAAAACGAATTAGTGTGTGTGCTGCCTGCCCACACACTACGCTACGACGCAAGTCTGTCTGCATGTCTACATCTAAGCAGCAACATTTACTCTGATTACCTCCTTACACTTATGGAATCAGGTTAAGTGCCGATAAATATCCTCCTCCTCGTCAGCCCTCTGAAGATAGACCACATCTGGTCTTGGTTGTTAGACTCATATTAGCTCTTCATGCAGGACTAATCAGAGCCATCCCAGCCAGGCTTATGAGATAATGCTGGATCATACCGCTTTGATCGACAGGGAAACAGTTAATTGCATCTCATTAGCTCCCGAGGAGACAGACACAGAAACTGCAATATCATGACCAAATTCCACAAGAGGTGAGCTTTTGACACAAAAATACTAGTTTACTATGTACATCATCTTTTTTTATATTTCCTGCTTACTGAAGTAAACGGTTATGTTGTGTGTTTTTTTGTAGATTATTGAGTGTTCTACCTCGGGACTGTGGGAAACAGTATTTCGATCTTTCTGTGTGTACAAACATAACTTGAGTTGACTGACTGATAACTGTAGCAGCAGCATTCTTAAAGGGAAATGATAATGGTCTTTTGGGTTATCCCTTTCCTTTTTCTTTGATAGGTTTTTGTGCATGTAAATGGTCTACAAAGGCTAAATTCACAAAGTTCCCTCCAGAGGGAGTGAACACACTCTTTTTAGGAGACAGTTTTACTTTATTTCCCACCAGTGAGGAGAAACTCATAAAACTCAACATGTGTGTAATACTTTGAACATTTAAATGGCCAGATGTGTCTCCTTGCCGGAGTATCAATAGCACCCATCCTTCAGATTTAGAGATTTAATCATTAATCTCCACCTTCGTTAATTAAAAAAGTAGATTAGATACCAAACACCCTATCTGCTTTCAAATTGCTTCTGAATTTCAAATATGGGATTACAAATGTAGCAGATTTGCATTTTCTTTTACTTTAATCAGACCCATGTATGTACTACCAAGAGAGATGGACACATCTTTGAGAAAAGCTGAGCAATGTGAGCAATATTGAAATCACAGTAAATGGAGCATAATAACCTTGGACGTACTCAAGAATGACGTAGGAGCACAAAGTACCAATGAGCTGGCCAGATGTATGGAGAACCGGGATGACTGGAAGCAACGATGGAGGGCTCGTCTGAGGACGACCGAGAGAGACCTTAGGTTCATCCCAATTAAGAGTAAATTAAATGGATGGCTGAGTTAATAAATAAATGGATGAATGAAAATCATCTGAGCATTGAATTGTTTTAAGGGCTATTTAAGGTCTTTAAGCTAAGGCTTCTATAGTAATCAGAGTAATGACATTGTTTACATATTTTAGGTAGCTCCATAACAAAGCTACACTTCGCCCTCACCATCCTTTGAATCCCTCTAATAAGGAATGTTTTTTTTTTCCTTTTACGACTCTTGTGGGGACAAACCAAAAAGCTGCATGGGGACGAAAATAATTGCGATCGTGAAAAATCATGTTCACTTCATAAACAGGGAGAAAAGTTTAAAGATATGTTCTCTGTATGCATGTTAGTGTGTGTGTTAGTACCACTCTGCCAGGATCCTGATGTGTGTCCAATCACACACCTCTGTGTTACTGGTTCTGCATAGAGGACTGCCAACATGGTGCAGCTACTGGGAGGACAGACACAGCGTGGAGCACAGGTGCAAATAACATCTGGGAGGGACGGTGCACACAAAGAGAGGCGGAGACAAAAAGGGAGACAGACACCAACATACTCCTGCATTGATGCACAGGTGTCCTATCTTTTGATGTGACTTAAAAAACAACTTAAAAGCTTTAGTAAAGTGTATACTCGGGAGGATCTATGACAGTGCTAAGCATCAAAGGAAGTTACAAAAGGCCATCAATGTCTCTGATGAACTAAAAAGGTAGTGTGCTGTAACACCAACAGCAGAAACGTCTGTCAGAAATGATGCAACATTTCCAAAATCCCACTTACTGCTCAATATTGAGAACTCCATTGGGTATTCAAAATAGTGACTGAGAAAACAAAAGAGTGATTTTAGACACAGCTACTTCTTGTGATGTTGTTTAGCTGATGGAGCTGCTCAGTTGTCATGGAGATGGTTGTGGCAGATTCTCCTGTATCGATATAGCCAATAGAGCCACATAGGCCCCCCATATTTAACCTGACCTGCTCCTTCACTGCTGCTGTCCTCTAACAGGTTGTTGGTTTGCCACTACAATACAACTCCCAAGCCTCAAACATCATCCTGGATGCAAGAAAAATGTATCCGGAATTGAAAACTTGTTGACATGGGATTCAATCAGCTTCACCTCACTACAACCTCACGTTTTGTTTTTTTTCCCTACCAACTCACTACCAGCTGGGGATCAGTGGACAGCTGTGGTCTTCTCTGAGATGTTGCTATGGTATTCTATATAAAGGAACACTCACACACTACCTATTGAAACAACCTGTATGTAAGTGGTTTGGGGTTACAGATGGGGTCCAAAAGTAGCAAGCCACATGAATGTCTGGGAGCAAATTCATTTTACACAAATATGGCCAGGATCCGTTGAATTTTCGGAATATTGGGTTGCAGATTAACATTTTCCAAAGGGGGTTTCGTTTAGCATGAAACACTTGAAATAACTAAAGGATAAGTTAAAGAAGAAAGTAGAAAGAAAGTGAGGTCAAAGAACAGACCTAGACATTTCAGATGTGGGTATCTCACACTGCTGTAACTTTAATTCATGTACCTTTGTTATTCATGTTTTATTATCTTTGCTTTTAAATTAGTGTTTTTAAATGCCATTTTATAATATGGCTCTTAATGCTCTTAATGTCTTTCATTCATGTAAAGCACTTTGAATTGCCTTGTGTTGAAAGGTGCTATATAAATAAACTTGCCTTGCCTATATTACACAGATATAATTTATAACCACTACCACTTCCCAAAATGATAGGTTCTATACAAAACGAACTTATTATGGTATGCAATCCAATAAAATAACTCTGCAAATGTGGTTTAAAGAATGACTGATTACTCAACTAACTATTGTGCTGTCAAAGCCGCTTGTTGTCCTCGACATGATTGTGTTCACCCAGGTAAGAATTGCATATGAAGAAAAATGTTGTGAAGCACAGCATTTAGGATATTAGCTAGAGATAACTTCCCAAAATCTTAATAGTTTTTAATGTTGAACCATGATCAACTTTCAACATGTATTTCCCTTCTCCAACAAACAACACAATCATTAGAGTGAAATATATTCTCCACAACTGTAAACAACACTGAGCCAAGCTTCAAAACCATCACATTATAAAGCTGCCAAATAACATCTCAAACTGTGTGTGTGTGTGTGTGTGTGTGTGTGTGTGTGTGTGTGTGTGTGTGTGTGTGTGTGTGTGTGTGTGTGTGTGTGTGTGTGTGTGTGTGTGTGTGTGTGTGTGTGTGTGTGTGTGTGTGTGTGTGTGTGTGTGTGTGTGTGTGTGTGTGTGTGTGTGTGTGCGCCCCCTCAGTGTGGATGTGTGTGCATCTTAAATAAACAAAACGCCATAAACAGGCAGGATTAAATGTCTGTGTTCCTTATTAGGAAGACGAAGGGTCGTGACGTGCTGGCTGCTCACTCTAAATTGGGCTGGATGGGGAACCAATTAGTGTCGCATACAACAGTCAAAATTATCATCCCCTCCTGTCCCAATCATCATAATGCAATTTCAGCAGACAAATTAAGTCCAATTTACTCAGACAATTAAAACACTAAAATCAAAACTAGGTTTGCCCCACTCTGTTTTCACCCTCAGGGCTCTAGTGATGATATGTGTAAATATTTCGTCCTTTTCTGAGAGGAGAAATTAAACGAGTAAACCTTTAACTCATTCAAACTCAGACTCTCTGCACTATCACTGTCCTCTTACACAGACAGAGGAGCGAAAAGAGCAAGAGAGGGAGACACAGCTGAGGGAATCACAATTGGATCCAGGATGGTTGCATTAGAGATGAGCAGCCTCGGGTCAAGGTAACTGAACAATTCCAATAGCAAAGTAACTGTCTGCCTGCCTGCTCTGAAGCTTATTTACAGCGTACAAAGGATCTAGATAAGAGACGTGTGCGTGTGCGTGTGTGTGCGTGTGTGTGTGTGTGTGTGTGCGTGTGTGTGTGTGTGTGTGTGTGTGTGTGTGTGTGTGTGTGTGTGTGTGTGTGTGTGTGTGTGTGTGTGTGTGTGTGTGTGTGTGTGTGTGTGTGTGTGTGTGTGTGTGTGTGTGTGTGTGTGTGTGTGTGTGTGTGTGTGTGTGTGTGTGTGAATGCAAGAGGAAGAGA
This sequence comes from Pseudochaenichthys georgianus, assembly GCF_902827115.2. NCBI lineage: Eukaryota > Metazoa > Chordata > Actinopteri > Perciformes > Channichthyidae > Pseudochaenichthys > Pseudochaenichthys georgianus. Next base: position 30,209,320 of record NC_047517.1, read on the forward strand.
GAGAGCTTGTAAGAATGATAAAGGCAGGATGGAGACAGATCCTAACAGAATGGAAAGCCGACAATGAAAGGCAAGTGTTCAGGACTGATAATAAGTGCAATCAATACAAGTCTGAATGCTGGTTGGGAATCTCCACTGTGAGATCCAGTATCTTTACCAGAAAAGATGAGAAAGCAAACCACACCAAGTTACTCTTCAACCACTTCTTCCTGGTCCAAAACAAGGCTATTCTTCATCCCTTGAACTAAAGCGAATAGATTGTCAGTTGATACTTTTACTGTTATGTTAGCCTCATCAGCATGGACAGCAGTGTTTTCTCTTATCCAGTGTAATATTTAGCATCTCTTAGCATTTAGCCTCTTCAAATTGTTCAGTCTGTTTATCCTTAATTCCTATCCTCGCCTTCTCTCCTCACATAGACCTATTCCCTAAATAAAGAAATTAGATATTTTTTCAAAGATGCTACATCCCACAGACTTCCGTGACCAAAATATTAACCTCAAAGTGGGTTACAGGTAAAGTCAAGTGGACATTGTCCCTACTGCAACTGTGAGGTTCGCTGGATAGATTTACTCACCAACCCGTTCACGTATCTAACAGATATTCCCCACTCAGCGAGACACCCGCTGAGAAGCCAACTCTGGTTATTGGTAGCTCTATTATGAGACACGTGAATTTAGAGACCGAAGCCTCCACAGTCACATGCATTCCGGGGGCCAGAGCGGGCGACGTTGAGGCGCATCTTAAACTGCTGGCTAAAGATAAACGTAAATACAGTAGGATTGTTATTCACGTCGGTGGTAATGATGTTCGTTTACGCCAATAAGAATGCACCAAACTTAATGTTGAGTCGGTGTGTAGTTATGCTAAAACAATGTTGGACACCGTAATCTTCTCTGGTCCCCTCCCCAATCTGATCAATGATGACATGTATAGCCGCATGTCATCATTTCAGCGCTGGTTGTCTTGGTGGTGCCCAGCAAACAATGTGGGCTTCGTAAATAATTGGACAGCCTTCTGGGGAAAACCTGGTCTGATTAAGAGAGACGGCATTCATCCTACTTTGGAAGGTGCAGATCTCATTTCGGCAAACATTTCAGGGCTTTGTGGACTTAATCCATGACAAACTGGAGTTGATAGCAGGAGGCGGAGTCGCAGTCTTACACGCTTCTCTGCGCTCTCTCCTAGGCAGTCACCCATAGGAATCCCGAACCCAATAAAATACCCAATATTAACGGTGTGTGTGTCTGCCCAAGGACAATTTAAGGTAAAACCTAATAGAGGTGTCATACATAATAACCTAATAAAAGTAAATGTAACAACTACTACAGTGCAACAAAACAGGAAGATCTAAAGCAATATTGGTAAATGATTTAATATCAGATTATAATATTGATATATGCTGTCTCACTGAAACTTGGTTGAGACATGAAGAATATGTCAGCATAAATGAGGCCACTCCACCCAGCCATATCAACACTCATATTGCTCGAGGCACGGGCCGAGGAGGTGGAGTTGCAGCAATCTTTGACTCAAGTTTACTTCTCAATACTAAACCAAAATTAATTTATACCTCCTTTGAAAGCCTCGTTTTTAGTCTTACGCATCCGACCTGGAAAACTTTGCAGTCAATCTTATTTGTTACAGTGTATCGTGCACCAGGTCCTTATTCAGAATTCTTATCAGAATTCTCTGAGTTTTATCAACTTTGGTTCTTAAAACAGACAAAGTAATTATCGTAGGTGACTTTAATATTCATGTTGACGATGATAAAAATAGCCTTACTGTTGCATTTAACTCTATATTAGATTCTGTTGGTTTATGTCAGAGTGTAAATAAACCAACCCACTGCTATAATCACACTCTCGACCTTGTTCTGACTTATGGTATTGAAATTGAGCAACTATTAGTCGAACCGCATAATCCTGCTTTATCCGACCATTTCTTAGTAACTTTTGAAGTACTATTACGAGACTACAAAGCATTAGTCAAAAGCTCTTGCAGCAGAAACCTATCTGTTAGTGCTATAGCCACATTTAAGGAAGAGATTCCACCAATACTTAACTCGATAGCATGTCTGCATGTAGGGGAGGAAACTTATACAAAATGTACACCACCCCAAATTGATCATGTTATTGATAGTGCTACAGATGCGCTGCGAATAAAATTAGACTCTGTTGCTCCTTTGAACAAGAAGAAAATAAAACAACATAGATTAGCTCCATGGCATAATGCCGAAACCCGCAAAATAAAGCAAACGTCTAGACAACTTGAAAGGATATGGCGTTCCACTAAACTTGAAGAATCTCGTTTAATTTGGCATATTACTCTCAATGAATATAAGAAAGCACTGCGTAAAGCGAGAGCAGCCTACTACTCTTCATTAATAGATGAGAATAAGAATAATGCAAGATTTCTTTTCAGCACTGTAGCCAGGCTGACAGAGAGCCACAGCTCCATTGAGCCTTCTATTCCCATAGCACTCAGTAGTAATGATTGTATGTGCTTTTTTAACGATAAAATTGTTACTCTTAGAAACAAAATTAATGACCTCTTGCCTTTGACCAGTATAGTGTTATCAACAGCTCCCGGAAACGTAAGTTCTAATATTACACTAGATAGTAAACTAGAATGCTTTTCAGCCATAAACCTTGAACAATTACATTCAATGATTCTCTCTTCTAAACCATCAACGTGCATGTTAGACCCAATTCCAACTAAGCTGTTGAAGGAAGTTTTTCCATTAATTAGCACTTCTTTATTAAATATTATGAATATGTCTTTATTATCAGGCTATGTTCCACAATCATTCAAAGTAGCAGTGATAAAACCGCTTCTTAAAAAGCACAACCTCGATCCAGAGGTTTTAGCCAACTATAGACCTATTTCTAATCTTCCGTTCTTCTCAAAAATTCTTGAGAAAGCGGTCGCAAAACAGTTGTGTGATTACTTAAAAAACAATGATTTATTTGAAGATTTTCAGTCTGGCTTTAGAACACATCATAGCACAGAGACAGCTCTGGTTAAAGTCACAAATTACATTCTAATAGCCTCAGACAAGGGACTTGTCTCTATTCTTGTTTTGCTCGATCTTAGTGCTGCATTTGATACTATCGACCATGATATCCTATTGCAAAGACTAGAGCACTTAGTTGGCATACAGGGAACTGCTTTAGGCTGGTTTAGGTCCTATCTATCTGAACGCTCTCAGTTTGTATGTGTTAACGATGAATCTTCCACGCAAACCAAAGTTAGCCATGGAGTGCCATCATTCTGTAAACTTTCATTGTTATGCGGATGATACTCAACTATATTTATCAATCAAGCCTGATGAAATTAATCATCTAAATAAAATTCAAGACTGCCTCAAGGACTTAAAAACGTGGATGACCTTAAACTTTTTGATGTTAAACACGACCAAAACTGAAGTTATTGTACTTAGCCCGAAGAATCTACGAAACAAATTATCTAAAGATATACTAACTATGGATGGCATTAATTTGGCCTCCAGTGAGACTGTAAGGAATCTTGGTTTATATTTGATCAGGATTTATGCGCCACATAAAATCAATTTCAAGGACCGCCTACTTCCATCTACGTAACATTGCAAAAATCAGGCATATCTTGCCTCAAAACGATGCAGAGAAACTAGTCCATGCATTTGTTACTTCTAGGCTGGATTATTGTAACTCTTTATTATCAGGGAGTACCAAGAAGTCAGTCAAGTCGCTTCAGCTGATTCAAAATGCTGCAGCTCGTGTACTAACCAGAGTTAGGAAAAGGGACCACATTACTCCTGTTCTGGCTGCCTTACACTGGCTCCCTATAGAACACGGCATAGAATTTAGAATTCTTCTTCTCGCCTACAAAGCCCTTAATGGGCAGGCGCCATCTTACCTTAAATAACTCATTATACCCTACTGTCCTACTAGGGCATTGCGTTCCAAGAATGCAGGGTTGTTGGTTGTTCCAAGAGTCTCTAAAAGTACAATGGGAGCCAGAGCCTTTTCTTATCAAGCTCCACATTTGTGGAATCAGCTTCCAGTTTGTGTTCGGGCCAACCTACAGCCACTACAACATTACAAAAAAGGGGTATAAGAGTTATCAATAATGTTGGATATCTTGAACACACTAATGTATTATTTTTGAAGTCACACATATTGAAGTTCATTGATCTGGTTACATTTAAAACGGCACAAATTATGTACAGAGCCAGACATAGTCTACTTCCTAGGAAATTAAAAACATTGTTCGTAGACAGAGAGGGTGGGTATAATTTGAGAGGAAATCAACATTTTAAACAACTCAAGGTCAGAACAACTCTGAGAAGTATGAGTTTAACAATCTGTGGGGTGATTTTAGGAATCGTTTGGAGCAGGAGTTAAAACAAAGCACAATTATAATTCAGTTTAAAAGGATGTACAGAAACGCTTTTTTGGAAAAATATGAGAATGAAGAAAGGTGATTGAAGATGAGAAATTATGTATGTATAAATGTAAATGTATGTAGGAATAACTTGCATAATGATTTAAAGGACAATCATTGATCAAGTAAGGGGTGGGAATTAATAAGCATTTGCTTCCTCCTACTCCCTTTCGGACACATATGATATATTATTATTATTATTATTAATATGAAGACTTTTTTTTTCTGAATATACAAATATTACCATGAATGTGGATAAATACTGTATTGTAATAACAATACGGTATTCTGTTTTTCACATTTGTTATTTGTTAATCTGTTCAAAATAAAGACTGAAAGAAAATACATTTCCTCACACTAGATTATTGTGGAGAAAATAAATAGACTTCATTGGTTCATCACAACATTGTGCCGCTGCATTTCCAGAAACCTGTTGATAAGGCAAACTAAGCCCCTATTTGGCTTTCCTGTGAAACCAAACGGGGACTACATTTTTGCCAAAAGTCGCTTCTTGCTGAAAGATAGGGAGATGACCAGAATATAAAATGTCAGTTGGCACAGCATCATGTCTGTCCTAATCTACTGAGCCAAAGGGATGACAAGGGACCAATGTCCCTGCGTTTTAACCTGACGTATTCAGCAGTGTATCTACCTGACACTCTCTCTCTGACTGTAGGGAAGACGTCATTCCTCGTCTGTCAGGGGGAGAGGATGGAGAGAGACAGAGAGACGGACTGACAGACTAAGCTTGCAGCTACAGTCTGAAGTTTAATAATGACTACACATTCTTATCATAGCCGCACAGTGTTCTGGGAGTTGTAGATCACATAATGTCCCTGAAAAGGACCCTTGGGCAAACAATATTCAAACTTTTTCCTGCCTCCTTCCAAAAATGTATTAGTATTGTAGAGCTGCTGTCTTACTCTTCATAACCATAAATCCCTCCAGAAGCATATTGAAAAAGGAGCAGCACCAAAATGTCTGCATGGTGGAAATAGTAAAACACTAAGAGTCTGTTGGTGCAAGATTTTAGAAGTAAAAAAAAGTAATAAGGGTCTCAGATTATCAGCAATGATGGAAGCTCAGGTGATTCACTTATTTTTAGCTTTTTACACCTTATTGCAGATCCATTAGTGCCTTAAGGCATGTTGATTATTAATCCAACAGGGGCAGCCACTTGGAAGCAGTTTTTCCTCACAATTGAAGCGCATTTTGCATGCAATCAATATGCATTTAAATAGGATACTGCGGGGGGGAAATGGAAGATCTAAGTGTGGGTGATGGCACATTCTGCTGGATTTATTAAGGTTCAGGCAATTTGCAGGGGTCAATTTTGAAAGCCAGTGCTGATATAAGCACGTTCTGTGTGTCAGTGGAAGGGCGTGATGGGGAAGACAGAATTTAATTTGTTCCAGGGGAGTGATAATGTGTAAAAGAGAGGGAACTGCATTCCTTTAGTTCACAAACAAAATGTGGAATACATTCTTAGATATGACACGCTTCAGGAATAATTTATAAACACATGATCTTTTAACACAAAAGAGGAGTAGGCTGAGAGTGTTGTCCGTCTGGTAAAGGCAACCTTCTAAAGCACTATGGTGATTATATACTTTTGATAAAACATTTGTTGTGGTCGGTTATTTTGTCCTTTTTACAGTATGTCTAGTTTTGACATTGACTCATTACATAATTGTTCTAGTAATAACTTCTGAATTTGTTAAGTTGTTTAGACTTATAATAGAGCGTTATTTAATCTTTAAATTGTGGGAGTATTGGGGTTTATTTTCTCAACATTTCGAAGTTAATTCTAATTATATGACTTTATATATCTTGTAGACTTTCAAATCTTAAAACAAAGCCTTTAAAGCCTTTTTTAGCACTCAAAATATTGCTGCGAAATAGATCTGAAGTTAGTGTATTGCTTGCGACACCTTCTTACTGCATCACAATCCTTGACAGCTTTACCCAAACACGTCAGTCTCTAATTTATAATATTAATTCTGTCAGCTAGTGGCAGCACTGCTGAGCAGCACTTCAGTCGATGAGCATCATCTTGTATCTAACATGGATTGTTTCGACTTTAATCATCTTCTTACCATCTGTCTGACAATGATTGGTTTCTTACTTTCCCTCCAGTGATTTTGTATTTACATTGACTGAAATGTTTATGCCATTAGTAAATCTGACACGTCGTCTAATGGTCCTGTATTATCACTGAGATCTGTCACGGGCATATCGATAAGGATCTGGCATCGGTACTTCCTCACTTTCACTAAGCTTTAGAAAGTGAATGAGACACAAACTAAACTCAAAGAAACTTAATTTAATTAGAGTCACCTGATAAAAGCAACAAATACAAAGCTGTCCATTATAACTGATGGCAATCAGACTGAGAAGAAGGTGATCTGAATAAGATAAGCAAGAAGCAGCAGCACTCTTCCATCCAAACTGCAAAAAACAATCAATGAGCCCCTATTTATAATCAGAAACCTTCAAAGACCACACACACACACACACACACACACACACACACACACACACACACACACACACACACACACACACACACACACACACACACACACACACACACACACACACACCATGTATACATCACTTCAGGGGACATTACATTGACTTACATGCATTTCCTGGAGACTTATCCTAACCTTAACCATAACCAACACATGCCTAACCCTAACCCTAAACCTTACCCTTACCCTAAACCTTACCCTTAACCTTACCCTAATCCTAAACCTAACCAAGTCTTCACCCTAAAATTAATGATTCCCCTCATGGGGACCTCCAATTTGTCCCCATAAGGGAAGCCAGTCCCCACACGTGACTATGTAAACAGATATAGGTCCCCACAAGTATAGTAATGCTAGACCACACACACACACACACACACACACACCACACACACACACACACACACACACACACACACACACACACACACACACACACACACACACACACACACACACACACACACACACCTTAATAAAGAGGCCAGTTAGATTGCAGGACTTTTGAGAGGGACGTCTGCATTTGGAGTTCAGAACAAACGTGACGGGGACTATTGCTCAGTGTTGAAATTATGTGAATAGACTTTTGTCCTGCAGTAACACAAGTGGATACAAAGGTTTGTACGGAATAAAGCTTCATTCAGTTTATTTATATATTTATATTTTTTAGTAATTGGTTGCCTCTGAGGCATCTGTGGTCACTGAGACCACTTAAATTAAATAGTGCAAATAAACAAAACAAGCAAATAAAGTTAAATAATTTCTCACCGTTTTCGCACCCACAAGAAAACCTTAAAATGCAATATTCACTCAAGACTGTTTAGTTGCCGGATTAGAGGGTTTACATGGGAGCCACTAATAAAACATGCTTTAACATCTCAAGGCAACCAGCGTGACCTCTGACCGCCGAGTAAATCATTATTGATTATTGTCAGTCAGTAACCCTGTGGGCCCGATAATGTCTTCATGATAACCTCCAGTCAGGCTTCTATTGGCCAGGAAAGGGTCTCTGCATGACCTTGAAAGAGGAGCAGACATATTTTATTCCTCTATCCGTCTCTGCAAGATTGTTTCCTTTTTGATTTCCAGTAATCAACCGTAGCAGGCAATCAGAGCCAAGAGCTACACGATGAAAAGGAACACAAGCAGAGAAACTATGCCGGCTCACACAAGAACTGCCTGGGGTTTTCATAACTGAATGTGTGGATTGACTATGAATTACACTGGCCTCTGTAAAGTTTGTAATTTTCTTCAGTAAATGACTGTAATTCAAACAGACGCATAACAAAAGTTTTTGTAACACATTGATGCTCAAAAGCGATGAATTGGTCCAATAATTAAATCAAATAAAAACACAATTTGATTGATATACTGTAGCTCAATATCACAAATTACAAACTCGCCTCAGGGCTGTTTACAGTCTGTACAACAAACAACACACCTACCCACATACATTCACACACACATACATTCACACACACGTTCTCCCTTGCAGTGGACAAGTAATAAAAAGAATGAAAAATGGAAGAAACCTCAGGAAAAATCATGTTTTGTACTGCGGTTACTTTTGTATCTATTTATTGTATTGTCTGTTTGTGTGGTACTGACCTGAGAGTGAATGACCCTTTGGAGACAACAAAAAAACATCTACAGTTGCAAGAAAAAGTAAGTGAACCCTTTGGAATTACCTGGATTTCTGCATAAATTGGTCATACAATGTGTTCTGATCTTCATCTAAGTCACAACAATAGACAAACACAGTCTGCTTAAACTAATACCACACAAACAATGATATGTTTTCATGTTTTTATTGAACACACCATGTAAACATTCACAGTGCAGGGTGGAAAAAGTATGTGAACCCCTAGGCTAAAGACTTCTTCAAGAGCTAATTGGAGTCAGGAGTCAGCCAACCTGGAGTCCAACCAATGAGACGAGATTGGAGGTGTTGGTTAAAGCTGCCCTGCCCTATAAAAAATACACACCAGTTTTGAATTTGCTATTCTGAAGAAGCATTGCCAGATGTGAACCATGCCTCGCACAAAAGAGCTCTCAGAAGACCTAACATTAAGAATTGTTGACTTGCATAAAGCTGGAAAGGGTTATAAAAGTATCTCTAAAAGCCTTGATGGTCATCAGTCCACGGTAAGACACATTGTCTATAAATGGAGAAAGTTCAGCACTGTTGCTACTCTCCCTAGGAGTGGCCGTCCTGTAAAGATGACTGCAAGAGCACAGCGCAGAATGCTCAATGAGGTGAAGAAGAATCCTAGAGTGTCAGCTAGAGACTTAAAGAAATCTCTGGCACATGCTAACATCTCTGTTGACGAATCTACGATACGTAAAACACTGAACAAGAATGGAGTTCATGGGAGGACACCACGGAGCAAGCCACTGCTGTCCAGAAAAAACATTGCTGCACGTTTGAATTTTGCAAAAGAGCACCTGGATGTTCCACAGCACTACTGGCAAAATATTCTGTGGACAGATGAAACCAAAGTTGAGTTGTTTGGAAGGAACACACAACGCTATGTGTGGAGAATCCAAAGGGTTCACATGTATCTGTATCTGAGGAAAAAGTGTGTGTGTGTGTGCGTGCGTGCGTGTTAAAGTTTAACATTAAGATTAAATATGAATGTGTGTAACTGTGGGTTTCCCTTGGCAATATGTGGGTAATTTTAGGAGAAACAAGTCCATTTGCCAGCAGCGAGGCCATTCACACTCAACATTTGCCCTCATTCAGCGGCATCACCATCAAAGCCAGCCGGAGCCATCTGCCAATCTGCGACGTGCAGAGCTGCGCCACGGGAAGGTAGAATTGTTGAGGGCTTATCATGTATTCCCAGACCGAGAAGAAACCTCTATTTAAAATAAAAAGTCCAGTTCTACAACCTTTTTGTGCAGTGCGTCAGATATAATATATTTCTGTTTATTTTATTTACAACGACAGTCTGGCTGAAGGAGAGCAGCGTTTGTCACATTTCTATGCAAATCTGAACCTCAGGACATAATGAAGAGTGTGACTTCTGCATCCATCAGGCAGGAGCCACTGTCTTGCATTTAAAACACTTGGAACACTGGATTGGCTTCAGGATGTAACAGTGCCACAGAGTACTTTCTCTCCACTATCTACTTCTGCTTTTCCACTTAAAAACACTGATGAACTCAGATTATAGTCCCATTATGTCCTGCATTACAGTTGATAGATTGGACCAAAAACTCACCTGTATTATCTTTCAATGTCTAGGATCAATCTGCAAGGTTTTCTGTGAGGAGAGAAGGATTTTCAGAAGTTTAGTTTGTTGCCCAAATTGGAACTGTACGTGCTTAAGTACGAGATGAGAGGGAACGTTTAATTCAAGCACAGATCATGGCGAGAAAGAATATCTTTGGTTTTTGCTTTTAATTAAACATTTTTTAGGAGATAAATAAATTGGTCAATGGATAGAAAAATATATCAGCAAAAACTATGATAAGCTTAGTCTTCCATTAAAACTAAATGTGTTTTTTTACTGTTGATTGTTTGGAGGTTCACATAATACAATAAATATACTCTACTTCTGCTTTGTAACAAAAAGCTAAAAAAAACAACAAATAACCAAACCGTTGATTTGTGTTCTCTATGGAGACTAATAGAAATGTGTGCTTGTGCAAATTAATTCAGTTTGATAATATCTTGTTAGACTAATAAATTCAATTACAATTTCTTAGATTTAGGCCCCGTTTACATGGAGACGGTTTGTGTTATATCTGCTACTTTCCTCTTTCGTATAGCCCGTTCGTCCACACGAGGCCGTAACGGAACCGCGGAAACAGAGCCCTCAAACGATAACGGGTCCCAAGGTGGGTAGATCTGCGGACGGAACGCTCTGGGGGGCCAAACGGCTCCGTGTGTACGTCCTATATATCATTTCCTGATAACGATGAAGCCATAGCCCCGCCTCTCCCCACCTCTGCTGCTCACTGCTGTAGCATGGTCAGTAGCTACTGTGAGTAGCTACTGACCATGCTACAGATGTTAGTGCAAAATCTACAGCTCCTCTACCAGAACCATCAGCAACAAGTGGACATGGAGAACTACATGAACTACATGTTGCTAAATCCCCCCCGGAGAATAAACAGAAGGGCAACCAGGCAACCATGGCTGTCACTACCCGATCTGCCGCCCTGTTAAATCCATTTCTCACTTATTCTGACAATGTACTAGTGTTGTCACGATACCAACATTTTGGTTTCGATACCGATACCAAGTCAAGAATTGCGATTCCTATTCTTTTTCGATATTTTTATTTTATTTTCATGATAAATAAAATTGTAGTTTATCTGTTAAGTGTTTTCTTACAACATGGTCTCTTCTTTATACTTGAGTTTATGTGATTTCTTTGATAGTTTACTTTATATTAACGCTGTCATTGGAGGCATTCACAATTTCTACAGGCTCGCACTACCTGTTAGCATCTAGCATCTGTTAGCATCTAGCTCTCCTGCTTACAAACTGTTAGCCATCCCTGCTTATACAAGTAGTAGTTTTAGTTGTCTGCGATCTGCCGAGGCCTACTCCCACCTGTCGAGTACGGCTGTCCTGAGGTGTTTTTCCTCCGGAGACGGAGCGGCTCCACCTGTTGCTGCATGTGATCTGCAATTTACGGAGGCCTGCTCGTCGCGAAGAGACGGAGCGGCTCCACCTGTTGCTGCCTGCGATCTGCGATCTAGGGAGGCCTGCTCCCACCTGTAGAATACGGCTGTACTGGAGAGGTTTTTACCCCGGAGTCGTCGCGGAGAGACAGAGTGGATCCACGCTTCGGGCTTGGCCTGCTTCTACCGGGCGTGTGCTGCTGTGCGGAGGAGGATTTTACCACTGCTGGGGCCTGCTTTCCACCTGTCCTGGTTCTGCTATTGCAGAGGCCAGCTTTCACCCCGGGGATACCACGGAGGGACCGGAGCGCTTCCACGCTGCTGTTTTCGCCTGTCCTTTGCTGCTGTGCTGATTTTGCTCCAGGAACATCGCGGATACTGTGTGCTTGTCTGGGAAAATGGCCCATATCGGGATTCTGCTGTGCCTGTTAACTGTTTTGGACTATGAGAAGATCTCTAGTCATTCTGAGAAGTCTACTGGTTTCAGGTTTGTTCTGCCACCCGCAGTGGGCATCCCCTGCAAAGGTTCGGATGTGTTGCACAAACAATTACCGGTTGCCTTGTCACAGACAATCTGCTCGACAAAATATGTTTGTCTTTTTTGTTTTCCTGGGATGATGGTTCTTCTGGACTTCTTAAGCTCAAATCACACTCTCGCAGACTTTTCCGGTGTTTCTAAATTAGATGACAATGTATGTGTGTCGTTTAAGAGGAAAAGATGCCTGTTTTTTTTTTTTTATTACTGTCAGGAAATGTACAACCTAACCCTGGTCCGCCCAGTAGTAGTAGTCAGATCGCTACTCCTGCTGATTTTAAAGCTAGGTCTGGGTTGGGTTTCATCCACTTGAATGTGCGCAGTCTGTTGGGTAAACTAGATTTTGTCCGTATCTGGGCGAGCTCGACTGACGCTGATGTCATTGTTTTATCAGAAACATGGCTGAACAAATCTATTTTGGCCTCTGACATTGCCTTAAATGGTTTTAATGTGTATCGTACCGACTGGCCTAATAAAGGTGGTGGCGTTGCCATTTATGTTAAGAATAAGTTCAATGTAACCACATTAGTTTCCAAATCTATCAGTAAGCAATTTGAATTTTTAGCCTTAAATATAGAAGTGGCAAAGGGTCAACAGGTCATGGTGGTGGGCTGCTACAGACCCCCCTCAGCTGTCAAAGACTCCTTGTCTTCACTAGCAAATCTTTTATCACAACTAGACCACAAGGAAATAGTGCTACTTGGAGATTTTAAGTGGGACTGGTTAACTGCAGTGTCAGAGGATTTTAAAAACCTTTGTATCTCTTTAAATGTTACTCAGATTGTTGACAGTCCTACAGGACTAACATTAAGTCCCCTAATAAATCCTCCCTAATTGATCTTATTTTAACTAATGTTCCCCATAAATATTCATCTGTGGGAGTATTTGCAAATGATCTGAGTGATCACTGTGTTGTAGCCACAATTAGGGACGCTAAGGTCCAAAAGGTTAAACCTCGCATTATCATTAAGAGAGACAAAAAACATTTTGTTGAGCAGGGTTTTGTGCATGATCTGTTTGATTTTGATTGAGGTAAAATCGATCTGTGTGCTGATGTAGAAACCGCATGGTCTTATTTGTATCTTGGTTTTCTGGAGATCATTGATAGACATGCACCCCTGCGTACATTTAGAGTAAAGGGACGAGACAATCCTTGGTTTTCTGCTAATCTGTCCAGTCTCCTTCATGAGAGAAACAAGGCCTGGGCAAAGGCTAGGAAATCAGGCTCAGAGGTAGAATGGCTGTATTTTAGGCAGCTAAGAAATAGCTTCACTTCAGTGCTAAATCAAAGTACTATCTGTCAGTAACCACAAAGAATCTGAATAATCCTGGACAATTTTGGAAAGCCATTACATCGTTATCCACCGGCGATATCCGTAATGAGCTACCTCCGTGCATTACCACAGCATCTGGCTCTATAGCAGACAGGGCTACTATGCTAAATTGCTTTAATGAGCATTTTGTGTCCTGTGGTTCTCTATTTGATTCTGTCACTAACTCTGCTTCTGTGAACACTACAGTATGTGACTCTGAAAAATGTGTGTTGGAAAACCCTTTTAGTTTTACCCTTTTTACTGTTGATGTTGTTCGTGAAGCTTTAACCAAGTTAGATCCTAAGAAACCGGCCGGCCCGGACAACGTAGAACCTTTCTTTTTAAAGATAGCTGCAGATTTTATTGCTCCACCTCTCACTACTCTTTTTAACCTCTCCCTCAGCACTAACACAATTCCAAAATTGTGGAAGTCAGCGTATGTCCTGCCTTTGCTAAAAGGAGGGGAGGCCACCTTATTAAATAACTATAGGCCAATCTCTAAGTTGTCAGTTCTGGCTAAGGTTCTTGAACGCTTAGTAAGTGAACAGGTAAAGGTGTTTTTATGTACAAATGACATCCTGTCTAAACATCAGTCAGGCTTCAGAAAGCAACATAGCACCATCACTGCCACAATGAAAGTGGTGAATGATGTGGTGAGTATTTTAGATAATAAGCAGAGTTGTGCAGCTCTATTTATTGACCTTTCAAAAGCGTTTGACACCGTCGATCATCACATTTTATAGCAGAGGCTAGCCAGTATAGGCATGTCCAGCCATGCAGTAGGGTGGTTTGTAAACTACCTCTCTGAAAGGTCCCAATTTGTTCATTTTGATGGACTATCTTGTGAGTGGTTAAACATCACTAATGGTGTACCCCAAGGTTCTGTTTTAGGTCCACTTTTATTCAACAGTTTAGGTGAAAATGTGGATGAAGCTACTTTACATTTTTATGCGGATGATACCGTGATGTATTGTGCAGGTCCCTCCATTAAAGAGGCTGTTGTTAAATTACAGGCTGTTTTTAACATTATTCAGACTCAGCTCTCTGAACTAAAGCTTCTTTTAAATGTTGAGAAAACCAAGGTAATGCTCTTTTCTAAAGCTAAAAAGACACCAGAGCCTGTTTTAGATATTATAACTACAAAAGGAATAACACTTGAAGTGGTTACCTGTTACAAATACCTTGGTATCTGGCTTGATGATTGTCTCACTTTTAAACTTCATGTCAATAACCTGCTTAAAAAGCTGAGGGTTAGGCTAGGGTTCTTCTACAGCAGGGGTCTCCAACCTTTCTCCACCTGAGAGCTACTTTGAAAAAATGAAAGTGCCCAAGAGCTACTTGCATCGCATCGCTTACATTTATTCACATAGCACTCATCAGTTGAATTAAGCTACTATTGTGTGAAATTGCAATACCTAAAGCTTATCTAAAATCTTAACTTCACATCAAGGTCCAAGAAAACGACAATTTCTAACATATTAATATGGACAACATAGTAAGTACATCACTGAAGATTCACATACATGTCCAAGAGCAAAATACAATGTTTTCACTTCTTAGTATGGCCCACATAGTAAATACATCGCCTTAATAACCACCTTGCAAGCATCAATGGCACGTGTGTAAAATAAGTGCATTCACTCTTTTGTACAGTCAGTGAGATGACTGGCGCTGCATGGAGTCAGTCTACCATACAGGTGTATGCTGGACCCACTTAGGTTCACTCTAATAGAGTCATTTACATGTTCATCAGTCGGTCTTGTTCTGTATTTTGATTTCATTCATGCCAGAAAAAGCTGCTTCACAAAGGGATGTATACAGAACCAAATAAAGCAGACATGTTCAGTGCTGCTTGGTGAATGTTCTTATAGTTTTCTGGGCGTACAAGGCTCCAGAAATGTTGTGAGTTTTGCTGAGACTTAAGCTGAACATGATTTTGGAGATTTATAACCTCCATCTCCACAGGATTGACACTGAACAGTGCAGCCATCTTTTCTTCTTCTTCGTGTTGACATGAAATTATAAACCATAATTAATCAATTGTATAGGTCTAGCCTCCCTATATCTGTGTGTGACATTTTTCCATCCTCAAAAACAAAAAACTAATACTTCTGCAGTCTAGCTGCAGCTTCTAGCAACGGTCTTCTGTTAAAAAAAGAACACTGAATGTCTTGAATGAGGCATCACACACATGACTTGAGTCTGAACACAGCAGACAAGGAGTATTTACAACAGCATTATAAAAACAAAAATAGTGCATGTGGGTGCACACTTACATTCTCTGTCTTACTGTTACATGAATCCCATGAATGTATGAGATTAAGTTAGCTTCATTATATTTCAGTGATTAAGTGAATAATAAAGTTTCTATCGGGTCACTGTCAGCCTGTCGCTCATTACTTTCAGGAGGGGGCGGGGCTTGGAGGAACGGAGAGGAGACGGTGTTCGCGGAAGCTTTCCTCCTGCCTTCACAAACTGTCCACGCGTATTTATCAACTGAAAATAGCAAGAGGACATTCATACTCTGCAATCCAAGACTTGATTAAATCCACCAAAAACCTGACATTACGATTAGGGATGTCCCGATCACCTTTTTTTGCTCCCGATCCGATTCCGATCATTTGATTTTGACAATCTGCCGATACCGATTTTTCCCGATCCGATCTTTATGCAATGCATTAAGAGAAAAAAAAGGTAACAGATAACGGCTGGTCATCCAACGCAATGAATTCAGCTATCTTGGCTGTTATTGTGTTGGCCTTTTCACTGTTCTGGGGCAGTTTCTCTTTCCTTTTAAAAGTCTCTGAATGTTTTGGTTGTTTCAGTGCCGTTACCTGAGTGGCCGCTGTGTACTCGTTGTGTTGTTGTTGGTGTTTGTTTCTCAGGTGGCGTATTAGATTGGTCGTGTTGAACGTAGCTCTGTTCTTTCCACCACGCGGAACCTCTGCCTTGCAAACATTGCATCTGGCTGTTACACTGCCTTCGCTTTCAATTTTATAATACTTCCAAACTCCTGACATTTTCTCTGTCCCGACTCCCGAGTCACCAGCTGAACGTAGCCTCTCGTTAGCTTACTGCTACTATTAGACACTGCGCCCACTCTGTTGCCAGATTTCAGAGAAATAAGCAACCAGGTCTGAAAACAAGCCCAAAGAAAGCAACACATATATGATGTTGTGTCATTTTAAACCAAAACTAAGTCCTCAGGATGACTTTAAGACGTGAACATGGTCATTTTTGTTTTGTAACATTAAATAAAAAAAAAATATTTTATAAAAAAATAAATAAAAAAAATCCCGATCCCCGATTTTTTGAAAATCACGTGATCGGCTCCGATCCCCGATCACGTGATCGGATCGGGACATCTCTAATTACGATAACGAGTGTTTTTCAAAAACTCAAATCCCTCCCTGTGTGTCTCTGAGCCGCAGCGACGCGGCCTAATTCAGAGCGGGTCATTCTGCTGTTGGTTCTGACTGGTGCTGCAGGAGAAAGCAGACTGCTCCGTGTGTGGTGTCGCTGTGCCGCTGTCACGTCTGTTCCTTGATCTCTGCGTCACCGACCAATTTTATATTCGTGTGACAGAAACAATTCTAAAATAAAAAAACGTTATTGTCCGGCCGTGGCCGAAAAATCAAGAAGCAACGTTACTACGCTATAATCGATAATCGAGCGACGAGCTACTGAAAAGCTGCCCGCGAGCTACCGGTAGCTCGCGATCGACGTGTTGGAGACCCCTGTTCTACAGGAACAAGTCCTGTTTCTCGCTTTGCCAAAATCCACTGTGTCAAATGTCCTACTTGGGTTGCCGTACAGAGTTCCCCAATATGGCGGACCATCTCGCACATGCGCACTGCAGATAGGGCAGGGCGGCAGATCGGGTAGTGACAATGGCTGCGTCTCAGGTCGACGATTTTAATTTCCTCGGTCCTCGGTATCACCGGAAGTTGATTTGTCTGCGCCATCTTGAGTAGCGTCCCATGGCTCTTATTTCTGCCGGAGGACCGAGGAGCGATAATGGAGGAGCGATAACCGAGGAACCACCAGACCATCCTCCGATGAAATCCTCAGATACTCGCTCTGCCCCTTTACTGTGTATCGCTCACTGATTGGACGAGGCAGTGCATGCACTGATCTGATGCTTCTTAGCCGCGTTCACACTGCGGTACTTTTCCCACAAAGGTTCATGCGAACTTAGTTCATGCGAACTCTTTAGTTCGCATGAACTAAGTTCAGATCGCGTTCACACCAGAAAAAGTCCCTGGGGGTGGATTAGGCAAATGAAGCCGCTGACGTCACTTCTTCTTCTGCTTTGGGTTTACTGGCAGGCCGCAAATCACTTCACGGCGTATACTGCCGCCCAAAGTCCCCGGCCGGAAGTCCCCGGAGTTGGGGACTGGCTTCAGTAGAAGCTGCTGGGAGTCCCAGCAGCTTCTACTGAAGCCTTCCGAGTAAATCGCCAGAACGCCGACACCTCCTCATCTCCACCGCTCCCATGTTTTATTTTGTGTTGCCATAAGTTAGTCTCTCTGCGTTTCTGCAAAAAGAGCCGCTCGAAAGTCCCTGCTCTCTAGCAGGGACTTTCGAGGGGGTAAAAAGGTTCGCATGAACTACTTTTAGTACCGGCTCTTTTTGGTGTGAACGCGATCATGAACTAAGTTCGCATGAACCTTTGTGGGAAAAGTACCGCAGTGTGAACGCGGCTCTTGACATGAGAGCAGTTTCTCAGCGGAGTGAAGAAAATACTTGAAACTCACGAGAGTCACTACTCAGTCTATACTGTGTTTTGTTTGAATTAATGTATCATTTAGTTACAAATTTGTGATATATCGGAACAACAAAGTGGTCAAAAATTATTTTATTCATTTATTGGAAACATTTTCATGATCGCTTTTTTCGTTTATACATTTTAAGAATGGCGTTTATCTTTTTTGAGAATGAGTTCTTATTTCATTTGATTTATTTTGGTCTACAACAGATGATACAAATATTTATGTCAGTAAATGTGTACTAACAGAGGCGGGGGTGTGTGTGAAAACAACGGGGACAGAGCTGCTGTCAGACATCAGCTGTGCGGCGTCATCACAAACGGACGTCGCTTCACGTGACACTCCGGTGGAAAGGACGTCCCATTGCTCTTAAAACTCATTTCCCTGCTTCTCGTGGTTTCCTTGCGTCTCTCCATGCTTCCCTGGTGGGAGGGACTAGTCACAGGGAAACGACGCAAGTGAGGGACGCAAGGATTCCATTTAATCGACCTGAGATGCAGCCAATGGCAACCATGCTCGGTGGGTCTTCTTCGCTGCTTTTGGTGTATTTTGTGGGGGAAGTACAGCGCCACTTACAGGCCCGGCATATGTACTACAGCGTCTCCATCGGTCTCGTGTGGACGGACACGTTTCTTGAGCCAATACCGTGTGGACGGAAGAGTTTTTTGATATCGAATTCGCTTCGTTCTCCGTTTCGTTTCCCTGGAAACGGAGTCTTAATTTAAGCTAGAATGTTTTTCTAAAGTGTTTCTTCTGAGATTACACATTTATCTTTTGTACTACTGAATTTCCATTTATACACACTGTGTACACACACACACACACACACACACACACACTCACTCACACACACACACACACACACACACACACACACACACACACATACACCCACCCACCCACACACACACACACACACACACACACACACACACACACACACACACACACACACACACACACACACACACACACACACACACACACACACTGGAGAACAGCTGAGCAGGCAGATGTCCAGACAGCTGTGGATACAAAAACAGTTTGACAATTCTCTCTTTTAAACCAAGCCAGCTTTGAGACTCGTGATGAAAGTCTTTAGAAAATGAACAAAATGATAATTAGGACAAATATTAATATTTCTCTCTTTTGGCTTCAAGTTACTCTCCCTATTTATGTGCTTCAATAGAAACCAAATTGATGTAAAATCCTTAATAGTTCCCGCCAATAAACAAGTGCTCCTTAAACTAGACTTTCTGAAATGCACATCGTTTCAAATGGCAGGAAAGTGGGTCATCTCCCCAACTACCGGGCTTACCTTTGAGTGAGCCAATTTGCCATTTTCAATTATTAAAGCAGCACCTGTCTCCTTTCACATTTCAACAGCTCAGATCACTGCGGGAACAGCCCTGCAGAGACAAAATCCACACTCATCGAAATAAAAGGAGAGGCTGGTGTGATACCGGATTCAAGAGGAATGACGGAAGAAAGGCCTCACCCTCTGGGGTATCTACTCAGTCCCATCTATGCCTTACTAAATTCACATTGAGTAATTGGCTTTCTCTTGGCATTGAGTTGTCCAATCTAAATGGTAATTTTGAAGGCCCTTCTCCCGTCACTGGTGGTAATGCTTGTTTACTGGAAGACAGTTACTCTATACAAAAATTAGAGTTGTAATGAGAAGGCAGAGGTCTGTCCGTCATGAGACAATACATGTCAAAGCTGAGAGTCTGGTGTCGAGTACTTTGTATGATAAACTACATACTGCTTGAAACATGCAGTGGTGATTCTTTAAAAACAAAATATGGTTTATGTTGAAAAATCGACTTGTTTGTCTTTTTTATTGAGTTTGTCAGAAAAGCAGAGTGCCACTACTTGTTAACCTGAGTGTAAAGGTGTCCTAATTTTGTCCCACATTCAAAACAAATGCGAGGTAAGAGTATCGGAGGCTCTAAGTGAACGTAGATGATGGATGTCACCTGTCAGAGGTACTTCCTTTCTTCCCCCAAATAGATAGTGGGATAAGATCCAGCAACGTTAAACAAAAATAAAACTATTGGAGCAAAGAAAAACTATAAATCATGAAATGAGGGGGAACAAATAAAGAGCAGGAGGATTTCTCAGCAGATTTTGGATTGTGCTGATACATTATTAATTTCACTGAATATACTCACACCTTTCTCGTGTTGTTTTAGTGGAGTTAGCGTAACCTTTTCCTACTTGTACAAATTAAAGTATTTGAGATGCCCTCTCCGTTGAGAACTGAAGCAGCAGGTTTACATTTAATCTGTCATTTTGATATTAAAGGACAAAGTCAAAGCCACGGGCATCTGGATCTACAATGTCCTCTGCTTTTATTGGTTTCGGACCTTGCAAGGTCTCAAGATATCACACCAAGTTGAATCCTTATGCTTTTGGATTGCATGACAGCATACTGTATCTGGGATAACAATTGCGCACACAGAAATTCAAAAGAGGAAGAAATGTAATTGTAGGGACCATGTCACACATTAAAACTTCTCCAGTTTTAATGTGGTTAAGGTAGCTCTCCAATAAAAAATAAATGGCAGTTTTATAATGCTTCAAAGCCTGAAAATAATTGAGTTTCATGAGAGCGATAGAGGATATAATTGTTATAGCATACAAAAGGCTTTTGCAGGTACCAAATCTGACACAATTGCATCAGGAATTGAAGGCCACAACCCTTTTCAAAGAGCATGCCAGCTTGTTGCTTTAGTTGAGGGATTAATGAGGTTGCTTTTAAAATGCTAACCATGGGTGCATAAATTGGCAATGCCCATTATAACCCATTTAGCATGAAAGTCCCGATAGAGATGTAATTTATTTTAATTCACAAAGTTAACTGGTTTCATTCACCCTCATTCATTTAACCAACATATCTGATGGTTTGATGTCACTGATTTATATGGTTCACGAACTGTAAGGTAGAATGCCATTCGTTGCCCAGGATGTATTCAATGTCACCACAGTGGATCAACATGCGTCATGGTGCTGGAGTCTGTCCTGATGACTTCAGCTCGATCAACTCAAAGGAAAGTATTTTTTTCAATCAATAATACATCATCACAGTTAGTTCTAAATTGTATTTGCACCGGGGAGATAATTGAAGAAAGAACTTGCCTTATTGTTAAAGCACAACTAAAACTCTTCCTGTGTATCTCAGGAAATCACTTGAAGCCTGTCTGCTCCTGTCTGACAGGTCAGTGAAACTGAAGAAAGACGATCGAACAAAAGAAAAGGATTTTGGAAAGAGTGTGAGTGGAGATGACAGCATGGAGAAAAATAGACCACTGCTCAATAGGTGCCCTTAAAACACATACAGTACTCTCACTATGGAGACGATGAAATGTGTCACCAAATGTCCTCTTATGGAGAAATACAAGCAGCATGTTTAGTGCCAGCACTTTAAAATCTACAGAATTAATCAACTTTTTGTATGATCTCAAAAACAAGCAAAGAACAGGCTGCCTGACACTGCCAATTGTTTAAATCAAATCTATAACCAACAATTACTGACCTGTAACACAGAATGCATGTTCAAAAACAGCCACAGTCTGAGACAGTGTCAACACTGAAACAACAGATTCACTGTTCATGTTTAATTCAACATGCTTGGCCTCAGGTATGAGTAAATTCACTGCTCCACTCTCTCCCCCTCTTACTCTCCTCTTGTCATCTTTTATTGATTTAGAAGTCAGATTACATTACCATGATATATGTGGGTATCATGGTAATGCGGCGGCATTATCTCCCAAACATCTGCAAGTATCTGGGGCAGTATTCAGAATGATGCAACCACATACCCCCATACCCATAATCAGTCTCACCATGCCCTGCATAGCCAGCTGTTGCATGCCAGCCTAAGGCCATCTGCCCATGCATAATTCCCACAATCCTAATTGTTGGTTACACATACTGTACATTAACCGCGTGTTGTAGAATAATGTAAACCTGAAGGCCATGCATGATGGATCCATAGCTCATTGATTTCCCATTGAAGGCTACGAGAAGCAAAGCTCGGTCCATTAGTCACTGCATACATTTTGCACAACTGTCATGAGGTCATATGAATGTTATATTATTTCTGTCACTGACAAGCCCACTTGCTTTCTGTTGTGTGTTGTGTCACACCAGTAAATTCAAGGAACTCTGCATAAACGCAGGTAAGATGGCTATCTGAAAAACCGAGTCATTATGATGGCTCAATATGTAAAGATATTTCTTACTGTAAAGCTACTTTATATAGATTTAAGTTCCAATGTTAACTTTTGATAAAAACTATCCCTCAGTGACCTTGAGAAACAGTAAACGTCTCCTCTGTTGGTTTAATGTCGCTGATATTCTGCTGTTATGGTACAAAGACTTGAATACAATGTAATTATAGACCATCTTCAATAAGGTAGTGGTGATGGGGGGGGGATAATGTCCCACTACCTAAACCCCTTCTTTAGTGCTGCTGATCAGACCGCATTCATCTTCAAACTCTGATCTAATTTCGATCTCGATAACACACCTGGAAAGTTTAACACAAAAATAAATGTCTGTAAACAGCCAAACTGAAGTATAAACACCTGACAAAAGTACTCAAAACAGCTTGTGTGGTACTTCCTGCTACATTACGACAGGTGCCCCCATGAGCACCTTTTGGCATAATGACACACTCATTATGACTCAGAAGTTGAAAGCAATGAAATGCAAAACTCCCGCTCCGTCTGGCATACTGCCGGTACATTTATTCATTTGTAACCTCTGCTGGACTCTGCAGGTTACACACTTTGAAACTGAAACATAACATGCCTACATTACTACGTGCAATGCCTGGATTTCTTTTTCAAGGTCTGCAATTGCCGCACATTAAGGAAAGGAAATTACTTTCAGTTGTGCATGTCAAATAAATCTGTGTTTAAGATCAGTATTGCTGGCTGGGATGCAGTGTTGGAACGATGTGACTAAGGAAATCAGAGGTGAACTTGAATAGTGGTGGCTGCTTGAGGGGAGAAACTTGTCAGACGGACACAGCTGAAAAGCTAAAAAGTTGTACCCCTTGCTTTAAAGAGGAAACACACTTTCAAAGTGCAATGGTATTATTTTCTTCTCAGACATTAGCGTACCGTAAGACTACTGTTCATACTTTCAGACAGTGTAAATTATGCTTTCTGACCTCAACATTACTCAACCACAGGCCGGTAATATGAAGAAGAAAAGAGCAGAAAGCTTGGCAGCTACAAACCGACATCCATCTTACCCACAATTTCTTTTGATCCTGCAGATGTGGCAATTATCCCCTGAACAGTCAGTATATTTAATTTGGGTTGCGTTGGGTGCACTGCTTCAAATGAATGGTGTTCTGCTAAATCAACTGGTGGAAAACAACTTCTGAAATTGTGCAGTGCTTCTCCTGCAGATTTGTGTGAGAACTGCAGAGAGGTGTTGGATGTCTGTGGGTTTGGAGTTATGTCAGTATGATTGATTTTTATACACACCATCATGGGATTACATTCCAAATGAAATGGGGTTTTGATGAGAGGTTTTTCTCCATTCCTCTACCTCTGGACAAAGGCCGACCTGAAACAGCTACGTTTTTATTCTCTGGTAGCTATAATATTTATGAATCTATAACAGGGACATGGACTTTAATGTGTTGTTATTTATTGTATGAAAAGAAAACTGCTCCCAGGTGTTAACGAGATTCCTATCCCGTTTATAGGCATAATACTCAAATTCGAAAAATAACAATTATTGTCAAAACAATCCGAATTTCACTTCCCCAATAAATGATGTCTGTCAAACATCATGAGTTAAACATAAATCGTAATACTGCCTGATCCTAATGGTGACAGTATATAGCCCTTTAAATGGGGAAATTGCAGTGAGCCAGCAATCAAGAGACATTTTATATCCCATCAAGCCTGATTTAAATTATTGCATTGGCCCTAATGACTCGGTATGATTTATATTCAAGCAAAGAATATCGTTCTCTGAGTTCATCAGTTTTTCCTGCACTAATGAGTTATAAGATGCAACAAGTCATAACTCAAAAGCAACTTGGATACATATCAGAGGCAGACTTTGTGTAAGCTGTGTCATCCCGCAGTCACACATGCACACTGAGTTTTTAACACTTTAAAAGAACTTGTCACGCTCCTTTAGTCAGAGTTTTACCCGGGGAATCCCCAAAGACTTTCTTGTCCGTTGGAGACAGCGGCCAATCGGGTCATTAAACTCGTTGATAGGCTTCCATGGCAATGTTTAGACCTGAGCGTTGGGACACCTGCTGGCCTGCTACACATCGGCTGATAATGAGAAGGAAAAAGAGCTGAAGATGAGACGAGTGAATAAGGGGGGGGGGGGGGACATGGAATAAGAAGTGAGGACAGGAGGAGGAGAAGATCCTGGAGAGATGAGCACAAGAGGGAAGAAAAAAACAGCGTGAAGAATCAGGGAAGAGGAGGGCAGACAGAACAAATGCCAGAGGGAGAGTGTTTATCTGCATGTCACACAGGGGGAGGCTGTGATTAGGAAGACAAATCGCTTTATTCACAAAACATGAGCTTTACAGAGACACATGCCAGCACAGAGCCATCAGACTGAGGTTTAATTTCCAGCTTGTACTACTTGATAATCATGTAGACAACTGAATACTTTTGACTTGAGAAAATACTGAAATAACACCATATTCATTTCGCATCAGAATATAAACAAATAGTCTTCATTATTTAGTTTCCAAATAATTTAATCAATATAACTGAGATGTGCATCATTTTTAAAATGTGTATACTTTGTGGGAAAATCAGAACAAAATCAATCGTGCACAAATAAAACTCAGGTTCATTTAATGAGTCCAAGGGCATCAATCAAGATGGCTTCAGAGCGATGCCATCTTTAGATCTCTCAGATTTCCTTTCATCCCAGTTGATCCTCATATTGCTTACGGAAACAGTCTCCCACAGGGAAGAATTCCCAGCAACGCTCCTGGTACATCTTCCACACAAAGGATTCCTGGCAAAGACAACGTGGTAATTTATCCGCAAGTCATTAACTATGCCAAACTTTTCCATGCTTCAGTAAAATAACAATCTCAGCAGTGTCCACTAACAATTGTATTTAAAATGTAAGTTCCTCCAGCATCTCTGGCCCGACAGAGAAATATTTTCCACATTCCAACAAGCAGCTGCCTCTTTAATCTGAGGAAAACATCATCTCTGAAAACACACAGTATATCTACTGATGAGTTCCAGAACTCCGCTTGGAAAGAGCCAACCCAGTCTCACAGCATTTGGTGTTGTAGTCACGAAATTAATTTAATCTATTGATTCGTGTTCACAGAACGATTTTAAAAGCAAGGTATTTATATTAGTAGTATGTTTTGTGCCTGCACCACGTCTTTTTGTCCGGTCGGGTCTTGGAATACCAGTTTTTTTGCCGTCCGCAAGGAAAAGAAATGGAGCATAGAACCTCAGAATACTGAAATCTGTATTTTGTGTCATCTTTTTTCCCTTCTAATTGGTTGTTATTTGGTGCAGGCACGAAACATACTACCAATAGAAATACATTGCTTCTAAAATCGTTGTGTGTCAGAATACTGAAATCTGTATTTTTTTTAAATCTGTTTTTCCTTCTAATTTGCTATTATTTACATTGCTTTTAAAATAGTTCTGTATGACACCAATTTTTTTCGAAATCGTGTTGGTGAACACGAATCAATAGATTCATTTTGTGACTATAACACAACATGCTGTGAGACTGTGTTGAAAGAGCAAACTGTTTAAGGCAGATAAAAAACGAATTCAATATTTGCTGCCTTGTTTTAGCACCTAGTGTATTTACAATGTTGTTTTTGAACTATTCTGTATCTCTTTTATGCATGGTTTTTATGAATCTGTAATTCCATTATGTTTTATTTATTTTATTGTGTCTTATTATTAAGTGTTAATGATGATGTAAAGCTTTGAATTGCCTCTGTGTCTGAGAATGTGCTATATAAATAAACGTATCTTACCTTACTTGCGACTTGAAAACCCCCTTTAATTCTTTATTTATTGCTGTCATACGGCAATGAGTAGAAGGGGAAATTATAATCATACTGTTACGTCTGCATGTACATTATCATAAATTGTGCGTGTCAGGGCTGATAGGGCCTCTGAAGGACAGCATGAATACAGATTCTGTCTGAGTTGAAAAGGTTACACTACAGCTTTGTCATTACGATGGCGTGGGGAGGTATTAATAGGACGTTTAGTCATGGAGGAACCATTGTGGAAGGACATAATCTGACATTTGACAATGACAGAAGAATTGTTTAATAGGTTTAAAAGTGAACACCATGTTCTCACTTTGAATGGATCATGCAATAAAACATAAGAAGAAACTATTATACCTGCCCAGTGTGTTCAGTTTCATCCTTGTTAATAAGGTACATCAGAAAAAATCTGTAAGGACACAGAAGAGGATTCATGTAGCGACTCACCTACCTCCCACAGAGAGAAAGCTGTATCATTAAATAGAAAGCGTGAGCACATGTCAAGGGATAGTGGTGATTATGGAAACAGGTGTTGTGGATTGAACAGGTGCATTTTGAAAAAACAAGGTATTTACTTGATTATTTTTGTCTATCATCAAAGATTTTCCAATTAATGATGATGTTTCAGTCTGCACAGCTATATAATGTCATCTTAAAATGTGGCGTGAAGGACCAACATGCATAAGTATGTAGACATGAGCAGAGAACAGTCCATCAGTGAGAGGAATCCATACTAATGAGGTTCAATAAACACTGCCAATGGTAATTACTGATGTGGCACCAGTAACCTGTGCAACAACACCGTCCAAATAAAAAACTATTTTAACAATCCACACAGTGGAACATTTTTCATGAACTCGGGCAATGTATACATGGTCATGTTTATCAAATGGTATGAAACACATTGTTTGTGATTAAACAAACGTTATGGATCCTACAAGATGTGTTGGTGTCATGTGACTGATTTGAATGTGTGAATAGTGTTAAGTGTGTGTTGTATGTAGAATGCCTTTACATTCTTGTGTAGTATGATTCTTACCTGCTTGTGTCTAAATATGTACGGCCCTGGATCTTCTTGACATTGTAAATCACGTACTAGACATATTTGTGCCAGTCTAAAACTTCTGGTTCTACTTGATAGTTTTTTACCTGAATGGTATTACGAACGTCATACCACATGTTGGTAAATGATTGATGCAAAAGAAACAAGAAATCAAGTTAAATCTGAATTATGAATGCAGGTGCTGAGGGGTCCATTGGGGAAGGTAAACATAACACTGCCATTAATATTTTAAACCAACAACAGGCCTCAAGCAAAACAGATAGAAAATAAACTCTGGGATAATTGTTTAAAGGGAAGACGTGTTAAACTGCCAAGTCGATCTATCATGAATAACCAATGCAACATTGTTATTTTCTAGTTTCTTATAAAGGTGAAGTGATGTTGCAGCATGCTCAAGTAGCTGTGTTAAAGGTGAAATCACAAATGCCTGCGTCATCACATCAAGTCGTGAGTTTTAATATTGATAAAATCATACGTTTGAGATATTAGCAACTCGAGCCATTAAAGTAGTGAGCGTCAAATGAACTCACAGATAGTTTGCCAAGTTGTGCTCCTGCAGAGTGTGAGTCTCAAAGCCATGAGGGACCGTATCAAAGTACTCATTTCCTATTCCACATATAAAACACTTGGTCTGCAGGAGGAGAGATGTAAGACATGTAATGATTCATGAAACAGGCTCCAACAAACAAGATGCTACCTAGAGTACATTATAAACAATTATTAAGACAAGAGGCCTTTCGTCTAAGTGCTCTGTTACTAAGATGTGGCATTTAGTACGCTTTAGTGCCTTTGCTTTTTACAAACACACTCAGAGGACGTCTTCAAAAGGCAAAAGAGTTTAAATAAGAGCAACTAAATACTCCCAGAAATACTAGCTGCCACGTTTACATAGGACACAGAGGAACAAATATAATGAGGATTAGCACCGTTTTTGGGTACTCAACAGTTTTATCAAAATTACAGAGTAACAATTGGATTAATGCAATATGTATTTTGGGGGAGACCTATTTAGAGCGGCATAATTATGGGAAGATGGCAGTGGCGGCTAAAACTGAATCACTATTGCCCACTGCAGCAGAGTAAATTGTGTGTAAATGAAACAGTGACAGACAATATTACAGCTCCTTTTCACAGATGTTTGTGTTTTCGTAATCGTGTGCACACGAGGTATCACTTCACACACAGTCAAACTTAGCTCAGCTTGATTGGCTACTAGTAAAAAGCATCTGTGTGTGAGAGAAAGTGTCTCACCTCCATATCCTCTTTCACCTGCTCCTGCTGGTCACGAAGCTCCCCAAAGGCATCAATTATCAGGCCTGAAAAAAACACAATAGTCTGTCTATGTCAGTGGCGAGCCGTGACTTTTATACCTAGGCCCTCTGACCCCCCTTCCCTCGAAAAAAAGAAGAGATATTACGTCACAGCGGAATATCAAAACAGAGGCCCGGGGTGCAAAACGCATCAATGACAGTGACCCTCTACCACACAGAACAACACCATTTATATAAATACCTATCATGACAGGGCACCCACAGCCAAGTAACAATTACAAATGAATTAAGTCGGCACGGCGGCCCACATTGAAAATGACTTACGCCTGATGATCAAATCACTCAAACACAAAGTCCATCCTCCTGTCCTTTTGGATGAAGCACTTGCGGGTCATTCAGCTGATCCTTTGCCACTCCAGTTTATCATTGTAACTTAATCTTGAAAATGACTCGGTTAATAATTTCCCAACGATGTCATCACTATCACTGAAGTGAGCCATCATGAACGAACTTATGCTAATTATAAATATATCGATCATAAATCTATCGTTTAGATTTATGATTAGAAAATAATAATAATAAAAGTAGGGTAGACATGTGGATATTATCCGTCTGAACAAAACGTGCATTTATCTAACAGGTTCGTTTTCCACAGACCTTATTTCCAGCTATTTTCCAAAATCCTCTGGAGAAATTCCACTGCTTTCTGTCGAGGAGGGAATCCGAGCGAA
Organism: Pseudochaenichthys georgianus; assembly: GCF_902827115.2. Taxonomy (NCBI): domain Eukaryota; kingdom Metazoa; phylum Chordata; class Actinopteri; order Perciformes; family Channichthyidae; genus Pseudochaenichthys; species Pseudochaenichthys georgianus. The sequence goes on from NC_047517.1 coordinate 30,238,634, forward strand.
GCTTACTTCCGGGTTTTAGGACGTGTCACTGCACCACTTGCACATAGACTTCACAGCGGGCGGAACTTGTCATAAAGTCCGCGAAAAGAAAGCCCGCCCGATATGATTGGTCAATTGTACTGTCATTTGACATTACTCTCTCGTTGAGTTACTATAGCGGGCCCTCTGTGAATGTAGAGAGGGACCAACAAGCTCTCACGTCTTCACAGAACTCGCAGAGACGGCATTTACCCCTTCACATTCCAACAGAAACTGAACAGGCAGATTCGAAGGATTTATTTCTTTGGAAATATTATTTTACATACAATTAAATCAAGTTATTTTGGTAAAACTAATGAAAAATATAACTACAAAAACATATAAAAAAAAAATATTTTAAATGTTTTCAAATATTATTTCTTAGAATATCTTAGGCCCTCACAGAGGGCCTAGAGGGCCCTGACGGCTCGCCACTGGTCTATGTTTTTGTTTGTACATAGGTATGCAACGCTGACTCTGAATGACAGGAAAACATAAGGACTCAGTGGAATAAAAATATACTTTGTTTCCAATCCTGCTTGAAATATTCATCAGCTGAGCTGCATCTGTGAAGCAAATGTGGCGTGTTTGACTGACCCTGGATGATGGCCAAGAGGATGACGATGACGAAGAAGAAGAAGGTGATGTCAAAGAAGATGCGCTCCACCTCAAAGTCGTCTCCAGCCGGATCCTCGATCTCATCACCGATTCCCCCGCCAGCACGCACTCCAACATACATGTGGAACATGTAACACTGAAAGAACATGTATATGTGTAATATATACCTGGCTGCTAAATCCTTAGAACTGTTACAAGGTGTGTATTTTGTATTTTGTGTAACTTGCTGCTGTTAAATACCAACCACCTATGTGCTACTGTAGATGTGCAATATATATAGATGCCGTTAATAACTGTGTAATATATACCTGGCTGCTAAATCCTAAGAACTTTTTAAATATGTAACTTTTTATTATATTTTTTTATTACATCATAACTAGTACTTTTTTAAAATGCATGTCACATATTTAACATATGTAACATTAAGCTATCTGTGGCTTTTTTTCCTGCTGTAACTACGCACATTTCCCCTCCGTGGGACTATAAAGGTATTCAGATTCTGATTATTTCATTTATTGTAAAGTATGCTTTCCACTTTAGGGTGAGGAGGGCACTTTTTCAATAAACAGCCATTCTTTCACTGGCTGTCCACTGTTTGACAAAGGTAGGAGGTAAAGGAGAAAATATTAGGGATCTAAAAAGGACAAGAGTCTTGTTATACAACTCAAGCTGCACAACAAGAATATATTCAATTCAGTCTCTGAGCTAGTTGCTTATGTGAAGGCTTTTAAAAGAATCAAACGGCCAGCAAAAACAATTTCACAGAATAATAGTTTTTTGTTTTCTTTGGAAGTTTTTCCTTGTACGATGTGAGGGTCTAAGGACAGAGGGTGTCGTATTGTCATACTGATATTCTGTACACACTGTGAAGACCACTGAGACAAATGTAACATTTGTGATATTGGGCTATATAAATAAACATTGATTGATTGATTGATTGATTGTTTCAAAACATGGTTTGTCTCAGATTTCATTTCCCCTCAAGGAGTTTATGTATGTATGGATGAGGCAAGAATAATTCACATTCAATGTATCGAGCAAGAACTGTAGAGTGCTTTTTCTTTTTGAAGGAGGGATTATTTCCCCAAAGTTCAAAAATAAATTGAAACGGGCAGGGCTTTTTGTCTTAGTCAGAGGGAGACTTGACAGAAAAGAGTGAAGAGTTTTCGGCTTTTTCTGACATTTTGCATTGTATCTCAAATTGCATAAAATGTTTAATGTGAGCGTGACTGAGGATTGTACTTTATACCCCGAATACTATTTCCTTTTTTTTTTTCAAACTGCCATCGCTGCCCATCCGTCTTATTTTTTGAGTGACAGTGGAGTCCGCATTAAAATAGAGACGGCGATGGGGTGTAAATGTAGCCAATAGCCAAACAAGTGCAGAGGCTTGAGGGGATGTTTTTCTATCCATGCGTCTGTCATTTTATGGAAAAGTTGTGGAAGAAATAAAACAAAAGGCTCTTCTTGATTCAACAATTGGAACCAATGTCAAAATCCTCCTCTACCCCAATCGATCTAAAGAGGTGGAAAATGATAAACATAGAGAGGATATATGGATACATATGTGGAGAGACAGACTGCTTTGTGTGCGTGGGTGTTATGATATGCACATTAAACTTACAGTAAGCATGTCATTGCACTTCATATCTTGGGTGTTCTTGTCGTCACTCTTGTCGTAAAACTTCCTGAAGAAGTTGAAGGCCACAACGGTGTAGAGATACACCACAACAGCCAACAGGCCCACAGTGAGCGCCAACTGAGAGACACACACATTATTACAAAAGGGATCGACAGAGGCAGGTGGGCGTTAATGCTCTTCTTCAGCTTGGAAAAGCCCCAATATAACCTGACAGCGTGAAAGCAAACAGCACATGCATGCACACTGCACATCTGAGCACACATGAACACAGATGGATGGAGAATTAAAGACAGACTGACAAAGGCGCACACACACCTGTTTCCCATTGTGTGTGACAGAAGTTAGAATGGTGCGGAGAGTCTTAAAGCCCATGGCGATGTCCAGAAGATGGGCAGCAAAGAAGAAGTTGTTATAATGACCCAGAACGGACATGGCCATGTACCAGGCCAGGTACAAGAAGGACTGTGAGCACACACAAACACAGAAGGACATACACACATAAAAAGGCAATATAGATTACACAGGAGAGATAGAGAGACAAATGTGTATTTTAGATAAGGGAGAATCACAGGATATTACCTTCGTCCCTTCTGCAGCATGTGCAATTGTATCAAACAAAATCTTAGCACAGTAGATGAAATTAAACAAATGTGGGACGCGTTATAAAATATTCAATATGTTTAATCCACACTTCTCGGTTTTATGACATTATCTGTTGAAATAAGTTGCAGGAAGTGACACCTTTATCTTTGCTTTGTAGGAACAATGAGGAACACAACCGAGCAAAAGCCATACAATATTAGAAAGGTCTGAGCTTACATTATCAGTGAACACAACGCCCAGTTTCCAGACCTGGTACTTCATGTCAATGGACTTGAGTCTGAAATAAACAACATCATCACAGAGAAACATCAGTAAGAACCTGAAAAACATGTCTGTCACTCAAATCAGACCCTTGTTACTACAGTGTCCTTTCTAAAAGCATCCGTCTGTTACGCAGCTTGATTTCAGAACATCCTGTGCTTCCTCAAGTGCAACAAAATGTTCCAGGACCTTCTTTTGTCTGGTGACCCGTTGGGTAACATGCACATACTAAGAAAACATGTGCACAGTAAAAAGGCTTATTAAAATGGCAAAAGTTTTTAAAACTGTAAAACTGTGTACTTACTGCAATAACTAAGCCCGTCGTGTTAATGTTAATCACAAGGGTCACATTCACTTTACTGTATCATGCATCAGCAAAAGAGCTGTACCGATCTTCTTACTTGAACATTTAAATATATACATATTTATATCAATTACAGGTTTTCTGAATGCAAATAGTATAGTTCAATCTTTGCTCCAGGGAAGGACGCTGCATTGCTATCATCATTGCCGGCTGCTTTGTGTTGAGTCACCTGCTTAAATGCATTCTAGGATACCTATCAAAGGCAATAATTATCTATTATTTATAACGATGATCTACAGTACTACACCTAAATGAAAAAAACACGATTATTTGAAAACCTTGTCCTTCTGATAAGTTATGCCCCGGTTTTTGCTTGTTTATGTTTGTCATACACTATTTGAAATACAGTTTGAAACTGAAACTGCAAATAAGGCAAAATAAATAAGTAGATCGCTGCAGTTTCTCATGAATCCCTTTAAGAATGCAAGATGGCAGGGACTTGTTTTTCTACTCACAGAGCACTCCAGGAAGCTTCTCTCTTGAGCCTCCTGCTTTCTTTACTCTCAGAACTGAAGTCTAACGCAGCTTGGTCCAGACCTAGCAGTTCACTTATCTTCTCACAGCCATAGAAGTCCCCATACTTATCCATCACCTGACGGAACAAGAAGACAGGATTATATAAAACAACAGTCTGTGCCTTTTCATTTGAACATCGATGGAAAGAGGCAGAATTCGTGTGCAGTCTGTGCCGTAATGAGGTGGCAGCTTAGATCTGCTATATGATATAATGATGCTGCTTAGGTTAGCTTCTGAACAGTTAGTGAGGATTTTATGATACATGTGTTGCAAATTGCATGTTGGTTGTCAAATGACGAAAGGTAACTCTGGTCTGTGTTATTTGGTGCCAATCAAAGTCTAGTTCTATTTTAGAGCCATTTTCTTATTACAAACAAAACACTAATGTGTAATCATTATCTACAAAAGCATCTGATAGTGCAATCAAAAGAGCACGGGCAGAAGTATTTGAAGATAGAGACGGAATACATTTCTTTGCAGATTTGGGAAGACTTTTGGTTTGATAACTGTAAACGATAACTACTAAATCCAGAACAAAATTGTTCATCAATTTTACATGCTTAATCTGTTTTTTACTAAAGTATATTATCTTAATTTTCTCCCTACATTTTGTTCCAAGTGATCTAAATAAGGAGAAAATGTTTTCTTGAAGCAAAGAATATTATAAATGACAATCATTGCCTTGTCTCTGGAGGCAGTGACGCTGTTGTGGTAACTGACGGGGGATAATTACCCCTGCCATTTAATGGATCATTTAGTTTCTTAATGAAGTGTCACCGAGTGAAATATGCAAACAATTACATACATCCATAAGCACATTAAGGATATCATGTTTTGATGTGCAAAATCAAAGTTGCATTACTCTTAAGACCTTACCTTCCTCTTAACAAATTTATCCCAGTAATTACTTGGAAATGATCTGAAAAGACAAACATATAGAATAAAACATTCTGCTAAGTGTAACATTTCTGTACAACTTGTACTGACTGTAAATCGGTGCCAACAACGAGTTTCTGAAGCTTAAGGCATACATCAAGTTTAATGTTAATATGATATCAGCCCAGTTGATGTTATGGCTGTGAACATACGGTGAGTTTATGACCAGTCGGTCCCATTGCCCTTTGATGTCTTCCTCAGGAGGCTGCACCGTCACATACAGCCCGTCAAACTCCAGCTTCCGCGCCACCTCCTTCTCACGTTTGAAGATCACCAACGGTACCTGCCAACCAAAAGCACCACAGTGTGCACTCTACTCTTTACATAAGCAGCACAATGTGAAGTTGGCTTTATCTTTGAAGGCAATGTGCTTTATTTTCAACTATTCTGTGGATTAAAAATATACCCTTGGTAAATATGATGGAGAGAAACTGATTTGAAAAAGTGAAATGAGTGTAGACTAAATCAGCAAAGTACAAGCTTGAGCCGCTCTACCTTGAGGCAGTTGTACCCGATGATACAACAGAAGGAGATGATTGTGTGAGCGACTGCCAGGAAAAGTAGTGATGGCTCCATGTACCCACTGCTCTCCTCCAGCACAAAATAATATGTGCCCTCGAAGTCATCATCATCAGCAGAGTCCAATCCCTCGCTGCTATCAGACGTGACCACTCCTTCCTCTTTTTGTGATGCAGGCAAAGAGGCTACCTGGTAAGACCAAAGACATCCAAGCATTTGTAGAACATTTACTTAAATATGAAATGTAACAGTATACTGTTATGCAGAAAAAAATTACCCAAACATGCATTGTATTAAAGTGCACATTTTTAGGCAATAGCATAGGTCTCAGATATATAAAAATATATTAAAAACATGTCTATGTGTGTTTTGCTCAAAATACCAAACAGATCACCCATTCTAGCCATGCCTCATATCCCTCTATTTCACTTCCTGTTTCAAAAGGGCTGATTTGGGGTATAAAGCTTTTATAAAAAAAAAAAAAGGAGGGGCTGAGCTCATGCCGGACCTGGCAGCTACTGTCTAAACTAAATACTGCCGTGATGAAATGCCATATCATGGATTATCAAGGATTATTGCTGAAACAGTATGGAGCTCAAAGGCTTTATCTCTTGCCGGTTATACCACAAGGTGAGTTCCTTTTTATTTCCTGCTTCTTCACACACATGCTCTCCAGTACAGGTTAGCTCTGAGTGTTAGCGATGCTAATGTAAACACGACCATATTACGTCCAAAACAGTCGGGCATTGTTTCTGATAGCAACGTTTCTGATTGGGCCGTGGGTGTAAAGTCAGCCTACATTTCCGATATTACGTCATATCGGACGCAAATCTGGATCAGCTCCGTTGTAGCCCCGTTTTTAGAGATTCGAGTACGGAGGAAAAGAGATAGGGTTTTATTTTCTGATGCTGCGTGAGTTCCCTGACACACCAGGGACACATATTTATGTATAAAAGACATCAAACAGTGCATTTTGCATGATTGATAGGTCCCCTTTAAGAGATTTGTAATATGACTGATGTAATGAGGTGCAGCTTATGCTGACTTTTCTGTGTTTCATGTGATGATACCATATTTTGTGTGTACTCACTATAGACACCTGTAAATAAAGCTATCAAGAAAATGTAGTGAAGTTAAAGTGCAATTCTTCTCAAAGTGTGGAAATAAATACCGCTTTGAATTACTTTCTAAATTGAAAATCACTGCAAATGTTATTGCTTGTTATGTCTATAATGTATCTTACCTTGTAGAACAGGAGGATGAAGTTGATTGCAAAGGCGACAAAGAGAGCCAGTAAGCGCATATTATAAAAATTCCTTGCAAAGTAATTCTGGAAAAAAGATTTAAGAAATTAGATGCTTTCTGTGTGTACAAGTATGCCGGTACATACTTTTAAGTGTGCGTCTTCATCAGTTTAGTATTTGTATATGTGAGTGCGACAAGCATGTTGGAGTGTATTTGTATTTTACCTGCAGGCTCTTGTTATGAGTGCTAATCGTCTCCCAGAGGGCAGAGTGTTGGCTCTCTGGTTCCTCGAACTTATCAGAGCATCGCTTTGCTTTCCAGTCTGCTTTCTGTTTCACAGTGTTCTTCTCAGTTACCTCCCCTCTGCAAATACAATCACACACAGAATAAGGGGCAAAGGTCTCTAAAGATGAAATCCAACCTTGACTTTATTAATTTTTTTATTTACACACGGCGGCGTGCGTTCAACGCTTCTGCCCATTCACTTTGAATGGGGTGACGTCACGCGTTGCCGAACTGCATTGTGGTTCCGTCGCTTCGCTTTGCTCGCTTCAAAAGTTGAGCAATGTTCAACTTTTGAAGCTCAAATCATATGCCAGTACAAGCGCTAGCCAATCAAACCGCGTGCTTGTGTGTCCGGGGCGGGAGATTCGGGTGATTGGTTGTTGGTCGAGTTTCAGACAAGCCCACCGGCAAGCTTCAACGCATGCCGCCGTGTGGACGCTGCGTAACACAAGCTACTGTAATTATTCATTGTTTCATAACTGTATTCCCTTCTTTCTTTTTATTAATGTTTATGTATTTGTGATGTCTTACTTTTTGATGGCTTTACTGTTTGGCTTTGTTATTCTGTCAAAACTCTTTGTAAATTCATTTTTTAGAGAGCACATAAGTTATTTTTCTTATAATGAGGAGGTAAAATAATCCCTCTTTGAGGATTTAATTAGGAAGCAAAAGACTCACCCTGCGTTCACTAATCCAGGCGTTGTCTGATCTTCAGTTTTTTCCTCTGTGGCAGTCTGAGCCAGTAAAATGTATGAAGAAATCAATCAGTACAACACCAAAGAGATACAAAATGTATACAAATAAACAAAACATGCAAGAAATATTTGTTCTTAAATTGCCTTGTTTCTAAAGATATAAATGAATTCATACCGTCCCCTGATGCTTCTCAGAAGTATCGGCAGTGGTAATTGTTTTGGAGGTTGTCCCACTGGCAGAGAGGTCTTGTGTTATAAGTCTGTATTGACCCCCGTCCTTCTTCATTTTGAGGCCAAATATGTCTGAGAGTACATCCACCTCCATGGGAGAGGTCACAGCTGCCACATGCCCCATCTCCCTCAATTCTCTCTGGGAAGAGAAACTGGCAGAGTACTTTCTCGGCCGATCCACACCACTTGGGAGCTCCATGACCTCATCAAGAGTTGGCTCGACGATACCACCGAGCAAATCGGATATCCTCATCCTTTTGGCTCCCTCTATGAGCCCACCACTGACAAAAGCTATGTACAGCACATATAAGATGCCCTGAACTACAACACACATACACCGGGCCTGAGCCATGACAATGAATCTGAGGAGGAACACAGCCGACATGAGCATATCCTTCAGTGTCATCCTCATCAATGTCTTCAAGTTTTTAACAGAAAGTATAGATATCAGCAAAAACAACCATTGATACACGAAAAACCTTCCTTTATCGTCCAGATTGTCACTCTTTTCGTCTTCTGCTTTGTCTGCGTGCCTCTCTCCAGAGTCAGAGCCAGATATCTGGGCTGCGAGCTGCATCTCAAAGATGGTGTCCTCACAGAAATTGACAAACATCTCCATTTTCTCCTTCTCTCCACCCTCATTGACCACATCAAAAATGAACTGTCTCTTGGACTCTTTGACTTGGGGCTTCTCCCATTGTGTGCGGCTGGCTTCGCTAATCTCAAAGTACACGCGTTCAATGCGCTTCCCACTGCCAAGGATCTCAATACGACCTAGGTAGGGCTGGAAGTACGACAAGACACACTCTGCCAGCTCCATGAATGTCACAAGCCTCGAGTCGTTGGGCATGTGTTCGGACAAATTGGTGAGAAGAACAGCGAGGCTAAAGCCGATGTCTTTGGCTGGCTCGTGGAAGCGATCCACAAAGGCCTCATAATCCACGATTTCACTATCGTCAGTCTTCATGCATGAGAGGAGGAAGGGAATCTCGGCCTGGGAGAAACGCTTGCAATTCTCCATGGCTTTCTGGAAGTCCTTTCTGGAGATGCAGCCCTTACACTCAGGGTCGAACTCTTTGAAGGTATCGGAGGAGGTGAGGTCTTTAAGTTTGAGGAACATGTCAAAAAACTTTAGGATCATCTCCACATTGCCTGCAGATTCAACCAACATATCCACCATCTGCTTTCCAATAGTGCCATTAACGACGGTACCTGCGGCAAAGAGGGAAAAGAGAAATAACATTCTGGATTAATGATAACTGGTAAACCATTTATGATCATTAATTCTGAATAAAGCAATAAAATAAGTGGAAATCTTGCCTTCTAACATAGAAAGCAAGAACACAACCATGTCCTTTTGTAAATCCATGAGTTCTTTCAGGAGCTCAATTTGCCTCGAATCCTATTAGAAAATATATTGAGAATTACATATTTAGCAAAAAAGAAGCAAAGCCATTTCAAATCTTGACGTTTTACATATTGACATGCAGAATACCAGAGGCAACTGACAATGAGAGCAACAACAGATTAACTATAAATGCTTTTTTAATAACATTGCCAGCAGCCTAAAATAAGAAGTAGTGTGGAAGAAACCCTGCAGCAGACCATCACTTCGATGATTAACAATGTTATGTTTCTGCAGAATTGTAATGTACCTGAGAGAGCTTCATCTGCATGTGGGCAAAGACGTGGAGGAAACCTACGACAGCGTCCCACAGGCGGCTGTGAGCCAGGCTCTGTTGGTTCCCAGCACACGGGCCCTGTTTGAACACAATAATAATGTGAGCTGCATCTTTTAAAGAAACATCTCACCTCATTGTCAAATAGATGTTGGTAGGAGCTCACATGATCAAAGTCAACTTTAATGTCAATCTTTCAGTTTGTGTGTACAGACAGAGAGATCGAAATAACGTTTCCAACAATCCTGAATACAAATATATATAAAATATGTATATCCTATATATACACAATCAACAGACACATTTACACATATGCACACATTAAGATAAAAACATAATAATCAATATATACAAAATAACAGTCACTTCAATATCTTTGGGAATGTACATTTTGACACAATAACACGTAATGTAAACTGACCTGTATGTACTCTGTGAGTGTGTTGAAGACCTGTTTGGCCACTTCAATGGCCTTGGAGAAATTCTGTTGTCCGTGTACATCAATAACATCTTTCCCTGAGTAGTACCAGTAGAAGTCACTGATAGACTCCTACAGTTTGGCAGGGACAAATATGTGTTGTTCATGCGTCAAATAAACCATTATTTTTAAGAAAAAAATACCTTATTGAGATCAATTATATTATTAAATATGTTGCAATAGAACTTAATGATCAATGCATTTATATATGGTTGATTTGGTAGGAACAGTTCAAATATACAGACAATCTGAATGTGAATACAGGTGGTGTTAATATCTGCTCCAGGTTTACAACACTCTCTTGAAGAGCTGAATACAACTTAATAAAGTGAGATACAAAAGACCACATTAAAAAATATATTGAAGTTCAAACTAGACACGTCTACAGGTGTGTTGCTGGCTTTGTGGTAGCTTTCTTATTAAGTTGTGAAAACAATTTGCGGTAATGGAATAGGGAGTAACAGGCTTTTTAGTTTCCTCTCAAAGAAAAAGCAGGCTGAACAAAAGATGTTTTGCAAAATGAAACCTTTCAATTAACACTTGAAGCTACTCTGGCGGATCTAAAGCCCAGCAATCTCTTGACGTGATGCAGAAAGGCAAAGGAGAATGTCCAATTAAACATTTGAACACAAGCTCTACATAACAACGCAATACACTTTGGAAAAATTACTTGTATTTACTTAAATTGCACCAATGAGTGTTCCTTATTTGCACTTTATGGATTGAATCACAAACTGGCCAGCCTGGGCCCTAATGTAATTAACAATCACAACACACTGTTCACAACACTTGAAATTGGAATCAAACTATGTAAATGACCATTTTACAGGAAATCTGGGAACACTGTGACTGGTATACACTCAGTGTACACTGAGGAGGCATGTGGCGCAGTGGGTTAGTGCATTGGTGATCGGATCAGGGGGATCAGGGCGATCAGGGGATCAAACCCCACTGCAGTCAGCATGTCGTTGTGTCCCTGGCCAAATTGCCACAGTATGGAGTATGTAAGTCGCTTTGGATAAAAGCCTAACAAGTGACATGTAATGTATATATCCTTTATCAAGTGACTGTTTAATGTGTTCCCATAGTTATTGTAACAAGTAGCTGACGATGTGGTATGGTTGTATCTGAAACCGAACTATTGAAGGTTCAAATAATAAGGCTATTTTCCAAGTAATGTAGCAGCCGGTGTTCTTCTGAAACAACCTTTTCCAGCACTTTGAGACAGGCCTAGAAGAAGATAAACTGGTCTGTATTTGGTATCTCTTTCTTCAGTGTCACTGGGTTTTAATAATCATTAGCAGGCACTTCAAAGCATACTTGATCTGATGACAATTGAACCTGTATTCACAAAGTAGGTACCCTAATACAGGTTTGCAGTACTGATTAAACCACCATGGTCCTACACATATTTCTAAGGGATAACTGGACCGTTAGTATACTAGTAAGGTTTGGTTATGTTGCTCTTGCTGTAATCTTACCTGAACCCTCAGTAAATAGTCCACAGTTGTTATTATGATGTTGACAGTGGTGTTGTTGCCGGTTTGAGTTCTCAAGTAATTCTGGAAATCTAACATCAAAAAGTAAGAGCATGTTCAATAGAATGTAAAAGTGCATTGCAATGAAATTCATCCGGTTTAGACAATGCAATTAGACACTGCTGTCAACTAGAGCACAGCTAATGTGTTGTGCAGCAATTATGAATCAGCGCTTGATTCTTATTAACATAACTTTGAAGGAACATCAAGGTGAAAAAAACAAACAACCTAAGTTGTTGTTATCTTTCTTCTGTGTTACAGTGTGTGGTGCTTTTCATAGACAACAATACAATCTATGTGAACTGTATGACAGTGTGACGTGTGTAAATGGATACAGCATGGTGCAAATAACCTGAGTTGTGTCCTTCACAGAGCAGCTGCAGAAATCGGAACAGATCACAGGTTAAATCTTTGTCAGGCATCACCTTGTCTCCTGGGAAAAAGATGGAGCAAGAAATAAAAGGGATGAAAAGCAAGGAATGGAGTAATACTGTAGGAAATGTACGACGGAAAGAATGAGAGAAGGATTTAGAAACAAAAACCAGGTCACAATGGAGTGACACTGAGACTTAGGCAGAGAGAATAGGATTTGTAGTCCTGGGATCACACAGCTGGGTCTCTTGCTATGACATGGCTTCATAGAAACTGATTTATTTTCATTTCCATATGAATACAGTACCTGAGCTCTCGTCCATGGCCATGCCTAATCCTTCTGCTTTGTTCTGCCTCTCAAATGCATTTAGATCCAGAACGCTGGATAGCAGAAAGACAGGGGTTTCAAAAAAGAGCTTTTACACTCTTTGTCATACATAGTCATCAATCAATACATAAACACTGAAAGCCCTTGTGACATTTGACATGGCCTGTCATAGGATTTACGACCAACACTCACCTACATGACCGCATGAGTCCAGCCATGCTCTGGAAGAATCCAACGTCTTGCTTGTCTCTCAGATAATCCAGCATTTTCTATCACACAAAAGCATCAAAGACAAGGTCTACAAAATGGACGAGGATCTCATCTACAGCAGATATGATTAAGTTACAATTGTTTTTTTATTACTGCGAGCTTTGCTGCAGACAGTGAGAAGAAGACAGAGAATATGAAATGGATTTGTTCGTAAAAGATCAAACTGAACATGTTGAAGCTGAACAAAAACACAGATGTAGGAATAATCAAGGTCCTCCATGTCAGTGATGAGCTCTGTAGCTGGTTACCGTGCGTCAATGTAATATGAAAACTTCCATTTATATTCATGACAAATATTGAGTTTGTCATACCGCTGCTACATCAGAAAGCAACATCTTTGCTTTATCTCATCTGTGTTAATTATACAAATATTTAAGTTTCATGAAATGTGAGTCTAGTTCCTACATGAGAGGTAGAAATGACAAATATCAGAGAGTCGTGAATATGCTAAATGCAGCATTGTACCTGTTGAACAGCGGCATTCCCTCCATTGAGAACAGCAATGCCCAGCTTCAATGTGGGAGCAATCATGGAGCCCATCTCCCCTGATGAGATGTGAAGTGTGTTACAGTCAGAGGATGTACATAAATGACTTTTATTAGATTGCTTATAGCCCCCCAACTAAAGCAAAAATACTTACCCATTCGTGAGTATTTTCTTTAAGAACTATAACAATTGTAAATCATTTATCATAATTTAAAGCTCCCCTATTATACTGTTTTTCATCAATATATTACAGGTCTCAGATATATATAAACATGTCTCTGAAGTGTTTGGCTCCAAACACCAAACAGATCATTGCAGCATTACCCATAATCCCCTCTGTTTCAGCCCTGTTTCCAAAGTGCTGATTCTCTGTCTGTTACTTTAGATGAAAATAAGGAGCCCCTCCCCACGCCCCTCTGAGAGATATTTGGTTAAAAAGAACACAATGGAGCTCTAGGAGGAGATCCAGGTGATAAAGTGGGGGGGGGTTTACCTTGGTTGGTGATTGGCTAATGGTTACACAAGCCAAAAAAATCCTTATGACATCATAAAGTGGCCAAAATCAGGTTTTTATATAAATGGATCAGGACAAAAAGTGAGAGAATCTTTTTTCCTGAAACGTTCAGAATCTCTTTACGCAGAGGGGAGACGTGTCGATGTATAAAATACGTGAAAAAGTGGATTTTGCATAATAGGTGACCTTTAACACGTTCCAACCTTTGCTGGCACTGATGGTTTGCAGGAGCATCTCAGAAGCTCCACGGTGGTGCAGCCGGGCCTGCTGGTACAGCAACTTCTGCTTCTCCATCTCCTTCTCCTGAGCCACAGAAACATCATTGTATCTAAATTACTAAATATATATATACTATAAACTGTTTATATCTTATAAAATGGTCAAATAAATGAATACATTTTTGTTCATTGAATACAACCTAAATGTCGATTTGATATAATAGCAGGAAAAAAAGTGTCCATTCTCTCACTTCAAAGATTTCCACTTCCTGTTCTTCCTCATCATCGTCCTCTCTGTGGCAGCTCTGCAAGATCAAACATATGACGCAGAGTGGAGATAATAAAATAAATACATCTCCATAGAAGAGGTACAAAGCGTACAAACTCGCTTCTTTTGTTATATATTGCAGGTGGCAAGCACAAAGACATGAAAAGGTGAGTGAAATGCAAGATTTGGACATAATAACATACATTAAGAAGATACAACAAATGAGATCTGTTATATTACCTTGGCCATAATAGCAGCGTAGGACTTATAGAGGCCGTCATTTCCGAGCTTACTGCAAACAAAGACGACAAATAAGATAACATTAGTCTTTATCTTGCTATGGACGATAAAGCAATATAGAAAATGGCTGTTAAATGACAGGGTCAAGGTCAATGTGTAGCGGATCGTCACCTGATCCATTCACAATGGTTCAAACTGATCACGTTATTTATAGAGTTGAAGCAGCACCAACTCGAAGTAGTGTGTGGATCTAGAGCAGTGTTCTCTAACTTTTTCATACCAAGGACCACTTAACCAATAAAAAAAAACACTCGCAGACCACCCAACTCCACAAATATCCCAAAACAATAGGCCTGCTTACCACTCCAACAGTAAGTATAAATTACAGCCTAATAATGACAGTTTAACCTTCTCTATATCGCCTCGTTCACACATTAAATCAACAATACAAACACCGCGGACCACACTTTGAGAAGCACTGATCTAGAAGTTGATCATTGTATTCACAAATCTACACTGTGGTATTATACTTTTTAATCGACCATACCCAAACACCATAAACCTGGCTGATTTGATCACATCTCTGCAGCGGCTCAAGCCAGAGAGGCCTCCCCACTCGAATGTCTTCACTGTGACGTGGAGGGAAATGTTCATTTAATATTATGCACTCAGGCGGCAAGTGTGTCTCTGCAGGAATATCATGAGACTATGAGAGCAACGTCTCAATGGGATTGGGGGACCAAATGATGCGTGACTAAGAGCACCACAGGACATTTCTACAAAGAATTAAAAACATGTTTCACATTGCAGGTTTTTGGAAAGCAATTGCCACAGAAATGTGTTCAGGAAAAAAGAACCCTTCTGACGTATCTAATATTGACCTTCTAGGTGATGGGTTGGACCTGTGAAAAAAGGAGAAAAGGTTTTTTACAGCATGTGATCTTTAAGAATGAACTCACACAGACCTTGTTTCCGTCAGGGCGCTTCGACTGAAGAGTGTAATGAGTTGCAGGAGGGGATCGATAGCTCTGGCACCTTCTCCCACATCCTTCCCTTCCTCTCGGTCACCTCCACACAGATCCATCACTCCTCCCCTCTGCATTCAAGAGAGAATAAAGCCACTAGTGTGTGCTCTTAAATAATGTCACACACTGGCCCCACAGCCTCTGGGTGACTAACGTTTAGACCCAGAAGGTTAGCCCGACTGCAAATACAGACTATAAAGTATACTCAAACTTACAGTACATAACATGGTCAGGTTTATGTGCAGGGGGAAGACTATAACTTCACATAAACATAGCTCAAAAAGGGCCATTTTAATTTCTAAGGTGGGGTAGGTAATTCACTTCAGAAACACTTTGTGTTATATTCCATAGAATGCTCTTAACATCCCGATAGCAATGAATACATTAAATGATTTGACAATAAATACATAAAAAAAATTCATCTGTGGAAGCCGTAGCGCTGTAAAAAGCACGACCAATCATCTGAGCCGGCCCGGCTAAAATAACTGGATGGCCGACCTGCCTGTCAGCCTTCCATCTCGTGTCCCGGGGAAACAAACACAAGAAACACCAGCTGTTGTTATGCCTGCAGTGACGTTAAGTCACTCCGTTCTCCGCTTGTAATTATGCCGTTACAAGCTTCAAAGTTGTATTTATCATCTGAATTTGGCGAAACAAGTTTAATATTCTAAAAGCCAAGACTTTGTTTATTTGAAATAAGATGAAAACAAACTGTAAAGGACCCTGCCGTGTTTTCTATGATTACTATACGCCTTGCATTCATAATTTCAGCCGGAGGGAGGGGGAGAGGCGCTGAGGAACAGCAGGGTGCGAGTGAGAGGTGCCTCTTCTTCCCTTTGCAAGTTTCAAAAATGTATTTATCGTGTGATTTTGGCAATAAAAGTGTCATGAAAGACAAGACCTTGTTTACTTAAAATCAAACAAAACACCCGAACCCCGAAAAACTAGTTTTTTTACACAAATCCACTTTTATTTTGAAATGAGCCGTTGCGACTTCCGACTGATTTCGATAGAGCGGGCCACAGATGAGCACAGCCCTCTGTGGATGTCAGCATGAGCAAGAGAAAGGTATCTGAGGAAAATCGTGTTTTCCAAGAAAAGTGGGAGAAAGAATATATTTTCACTGAATTCAGGGGTAAACTACAATGTTTAGTATGTTTGCAGACCGTTGCTGTAATGAAAGTAAGCAACTTGAGCCGCCACTACTACTAATTTGCGTGTGTGTGTTCCAAGTGAATCTGCGGCCCCCTGGTGGCCAGTACATCAATTATGTGGGCCCCATCCCTGATGGAGAGTAATCTTTACATTGCACTGAACAGAGTCAATGGCTCACAAAACCAAAAGGAGAAAGGAATGATGGGCCATATTTGATATGTACATTTAGAAGATCTTGGTTATGGATGGCAGATGCCAATTTGTGTTTTTCTCCCACTCAAAAAATAGACCTGTTTTAACTCCTACCTATGTTTCAGATCATTTTAACCTTCTGGTGTCGATATGGTTTCAACTCACAGCTAAATCCTCCACAAGCTTCTCCTCAAAGCTGTGGTCCTCTGCTGATATCCAGGATTTATTGTAGCCTTGAAGGAAGAGGTTGACGGCTCTGTGCCTGGGGAGGCAGAAGAAAAGGTGAAGAGACAACAGGAGTCTCACATTTGCATACACACATGCAAATAAGAGATAGACAAACAGGCAGCTTAGAGGGACACTATTAAACTATAAAAGAGCTCTGATTAGACCAATTATAAAACATTCATCAAGGCCTCTTATGCTTGTTCAGGGTGGTGACACAGCTACAATTCACGAGACACAAACATCCAAATACTATTGCTATATCACATACAGCCACAGGGTTTTCATATGATAATGTAATCACGTTTGTACCTGGGTAAGTTGTAAAGGGGAGCCATCCGCAGGCAGGCCACCACTGCTCGTTTCCTCTGCTTGGATAACACTCTGTGCCACGCAGGTTTTTTATTTCTCTGCGGGTGCTCCACCTGAAGCGAAATTCAAAGATAAACAAAGACGTCAATTAGAAAGTGTAATAGACTAGTGCACATGAACCCTAAGTGGTTTCAGTTGGAGTTTAGCTTAATTTGTCTTGCAATTATCATGCATTAATATATTCCAAATAAATTAGCGTCAAGAAGAAAAACAATCTACAGTAAGGTTTCTAATTCCCTTTGCTCTCGTAATATGTTATGTTGTACTGTTTGTAATATCAAACACTTCTCTAACAGTGCCTAGAAGAGTCTTTTGTAACAGGTGATACTAATAGCGTTAATGATGGCTCAATCGTAAGCCATGATAGTATGAAAGCATGCCAGGACGCACAATATTAGGACCCTGAAACATGGATGTATAATAAGAACTGGATACAGCGTGGGAGGCGGGGTCTCGTTCTTTCCTATGAGAGCTGCTCATTGGCACATGAGGACAAAATGGCCCAACTTTTCAGAGAGCGAAACGTCACAGATTACCCGTCATGCCTTGCTGTCAGAGCAGAAGTACCCGTATGTGCGCTCATAGAGCATACGCAGTTGAGTTGCCCCTTAAGCCCCCGCCCCCGAGCTCCCACTCTCAGATTCATAAAGCCGAGGAAAATAACTCAGAATAACATCATAAGCAAAAAATGAATAAGGGCGATACAAATGTTCATACTGGGTAGTTTATTTAGTTTAAATCATCCAACGATTTACAGACGTCTCTTTCCCAATGGAAGCCAATGGAAAAAAGTATTTCCGGGCCCAGCGACCGATACGGAAGTGTAGTAACGCCGTTTGGCCACAACGAATATTTTCCTCAGAGTCCGGCGCACTTCCTGGGGGCTTGCCCTGAAACTAAAGTAGCTAAATGGAATTCAGCCATCATTCATTTTACTATTTAAACCTGTGTCAAGTTAACAAGTCTTCTCTAAAATCTAAATAAAAAAGGCTATAAAAAGAGAATCACTTAAACTTTGGCAAGCAAAAAATGAAATAAAAATACTTTATGTGTACTGATAATGATAATTAGTTTTATTGCGTTAAAAGCTCACCTGGTCAAGGTAATAAAGAACTCGAGCTATTTCCAGAATTCTGTCGACAGTCCTTTGGCCGTCAGTAATGGCTCCGGGCTGGCCTGGAGGATCTGTATAAAGGGACTCCTGCCTCAAGCCGTTTAACACCTGCAAGGAGAAAACATTCAAAAATTGCTTCTTTTATATTCTCTTTTCTTCTTTTGTGTTTCAGCCATTCAATTACACATATTTTTAGAAAGACTGCTGGTGGGTGAGAAATGCTTCAGCAATGAGAAACGAGGATTCAGAGCAAAACAAACAGAATAAGGGAGCTTGGTTTGAAAATAAAAGGCTAAAAAACATTAATAAGAAATTCAGTTGATGGGCTGAATCTTGCCATCCTTATTGCTTTTGATTTCCTTTCTGACTTTCTCATATGATCCACAACAATACAGCAGAACACTTCAGTGAAAGTAATCACTTTCCATATGACCAACAAAAGGCGTAATGATGGGCTGTGCAAAAATATAATCAAATGTCTGTTTAAAAGTCTGATTGATTATGCTAATGAGCGCAGAATGTGTGTTTTTCTTCATCACTGACTCATGAATAAACATATGTATGACTGACTCGTGAATAACTGGATAATGCACGCATATCTTTAACAGTTTAGTGAATATGTGACACAGTGATGTCTCTGGTGAGCAATGAGTAATGAGATTATTATACTATGTTTGTTCCTGATTTGGCAAGCGAAGAGAGCATTCTTCAATTTCATTTACCACATACTAGCTGCCTTCTGCAAATTAAAAGTCACATGTACTCATGCATGGTGATGAATATGCAGAGTGTCTCCAGAATGTAGGAAACACTTACTTTGATTATACTTTAAGAAGAGAACAAAAAAGGAATTAATTAAACCAAGATGAAATAGAGATGCTAAGCAGTTTTTCTATAGCTAGGTAAGAGTTATGTATTTAAGAATTCCACTTACCATGTCAGTCAACAAACCCTTCTTTAAGGATTTTATTTCATACTGCAGAAATATTGTAATAAAAAACTAAATATGTTGAAATACAACTGATAATCTTAAAAAATGAAATACTGTATTAATGTTACGAACACAATAAAGATTGTTACCTGACGCTGAAGGCCATTGAAAACACGTTCTCGAATCTCATCTTCAGTGTTCTTCTGTTAAAGGCAAACAATGGCCAACATGAAATATACATTAAATACCACATATCTATATTACAGGACACTCACGTCCACCATGACCCTACAACACTCCAGATTATCATATAGAGGCGAAGTCCCTCCCTTTCCAGGGGAGCTCCATGAGACCTTATTTCGGAAATATTATGTATTGAAGTCAATACATAGCGAGAAAGATTATCTTTCGATCCCGTTTGAATTGTGCCACGAATTACACATATGGTGTTTGTCAATTTAAAAGATAATTTTGCAAGTCAAAAAAATAAAAATGTGTCGTAAAACTGTGAAGTAACACTTTTTTTTGTGTGAAACCGCTCAATTTTTTGACATGGAAATTATTTTTTAAGATTGACAAACATCATAAGTGTAATTCGTGGCACAATTCAAACGGAATCGAAAGATACGTTTTCTCTCTCCATTGACTGTAAATACATAATTTTTCTGAAATAAGGTCCCATGGGTCGGAAGTAAATGGGCGGGACTTCGCCTCTATAAATACACTCCGATGGAAGGTTTTGTCATCATGAAGGCTACACTAATCCTCGTACATTTCCAACTGACCTGAGAGAAGCCGCTCTTAGCCAACATGATGAGGCTGTGGTCACTCGGAAAGCAAACCCTGAGTCCCACAGGGAGCAGTCTCTTCATGGACGCCACAATCAGAGAGGTGTGTGTGGAATACCGATCCCCCTTCCTCTTCACCCTCCTCTGCCCATCAAACTGTGTATTAAAAAGCCATGAAGATTAATTAACTTTGAGACTTGACTGACAGTTGCCAACTTTTTGGTGATTGCCATACAAATAACAAACATGGCTGACCTTGGACATTTTGTCGTTGTTGACAAGGAAAGCCAAGTTGTTTATTTCATTTTGGACCACAAAGTTCTGTTCCTCCCATTTGAAATTCTGTAGTAGCAAACAAAGGGGGACGAAAGATGACATGGTTTATGGAGTAGAATATTCACTTGGATAGCATGGACATGAGAGGAATAAATAAAAAACCACGATGTGTCATCCTCACATGAGATTTGGCCCAGAATATAAAGACCTCTGCCACCATGCAGAACAGCTGCTCAGCGTCAGGGTTTGGCTCTTTCAGCCAGCTGGCACTGAGGCAAGACAAAAAAAAACACATAGCAGTATCATCAGGGAATTTATTCCAGTAAGAGTTAACATTTGCCTGAAATATTATCTTCAAATACCACTCAACAACATCCATCTTATTTTTACAATTTACCACAAGTTTTTTCACAACCATTGATGGAAAAAGTGCATTTCAAAAAGGTTTCTGCAAAAGGCAGAGGTTAATTACCAGTGCTCCTAGTGTCAATGTATCAGAGTAAAAAAAGTTACACTCCATTAATTCTAAAGAATCTTGTAATAACTCTCCTGGAGCTTTAGACAAATAAGCTTGCTTCTCCACGTCTGGGCTCCTTGGCAGAGTGCCTTACCGATTAGAATCCACAAATGGGATGAGGAGTGGATAAAAGGCGTAGAGGTCTCGCACCAGCACAGTGAACTTCTCCTGTATCTGTAACTCTGCTTCAGAGGTATCACACCATTCTGCTTTCATCTGCTCCTCCTCAAGCAGCACACATTCGGCCCTCTTTCTCAATTTCTCCATCAGTGGCAGGAAGTGGCTCTTTAACAGCCCAATGTGGGCTTTGCATATAATCGGCTGGGAAAAAACTGAAAGATATGGCAACTGTTAGTAGTGGGAATTATAACCGAAATAAAGAAAACATCTGAGTAATGTATATGACCATAATACCTGCCAGCTGTTTCATCCAGTCGCCCTGGCTACAGCCGACATGGTTGTGGATGACACGGAGGATGTGGCCAAGAAGGTCACTAGCATGTTGAGGAATGACAGCGGTGCAGATCGGGCTATCTGGCAGGCCCTCGGGGCCCCAGTCCCACCAACGAGACATGTAGCTGCACAGCATAGGCAGAGTGACCTCAGTGACATGGATGTACTGTGCCTGGCGAGCCCCAGCACCAGCTGCAGCCAAATCCTCCACCTCCTCCAGAGCCTGATCCAGAGAGGGCAGGTAGGGACACATGTCCTCCACCTGATCTGCTAGCCCAAAGTCTAAAAGAAACAGAAATGGATAATAAGGCTGAGAAAACAGGGTAAGGATATGGGGGTTGGAGCACTCAAGTTTAAACAGAGAACACTGATTAGTGTGTCAGGACAGGAGGCTTAGTTCATTTGTATTGAGTCTTTGTCCTGTGACTAATTAATTGGCGAGTGTTGTGGCACTTCAGTCACATATGTAATCATAATTAGGTAACGAAAATGACAATGGTTATTACCTTCTCTCTCAGAGGCACTCATGGTGTTGTAGATGGAGTAAGGGTTGTTTTGGTTTAGAGAAGGCTCCAGGAAGCAAACAGGAAACGTCCCAGTCAGAGCTGCCAGACAAGCCCCTGCTGCTGCCCTCTGCCTGCACAGGAAGACTGTGTTAGGACAGAGGCATGGGGCTGACTAATGTACACATCTAATCCAACTCTGTGGGGTAG
This sequence comes from Pseudochaenichthys georgianus, assembly GCF_902827115.2. Taxonomy (NCBI): domain Eukaryota; kingdom Metazoa; phylum Chordata; class Actinopteri; order Perciformes; family Channichthyidae; genus Pseudochaenichthys; species Pseudochaenichthys georgianus. The sequence continues at coordinate 30,260,719 of NC_047517.1, forward strand.
GTTTGCTAATGTAAGTGATCTGCCAGATACTTTCAGTTCTTATCTCAGGGTCAGAAATGTTGGTCACTTAACTTGACCCGTATACATTAATCAATAGCTTTGATGAAATGAGTTAAAAGAAGAAAGTTTAGATTGTTAAAAGAGAGAAAACAAGATTACAGGAAGACATTATTTTCAAAATCGCTAACTGTGAATCACAAGGTAGTACCCCTCCATGTAGATGCTGCTGCTGGTGCCAAGAGAGTGGAGGCTGTTGAGGATCCTGTAACAGTACACCTGGATACTCCCCACTGGAAAGACAACATCCAAGGACAGTGAGTAGGAAAGCTGATAGCGTGCAAACAGAGAGAGATAGACTAGTAGCTGGATGGCTGCAGATAATGAATGATTCCTGGAAGGTCAGGATATCAGTGATGTTGACAATAGGCTCCTGCTGCTCTATGGCTATAACTGAGACACTCAAGGAGCTGGTTTCAAACATGTGGTGGAATGTTCATCCAGCTCCTTGACAAATGTACGAACTACTGAAGAACCATGTGCTAGTGTGTTTATGTACTATTGTGAAGGTATGTTGTCAAGCTGTATTTGTAATTGTGTATCTAAGGGTGCATTCGAGGATGTAAAATGCATCAAAGTCGCCCTCACCCAGGAGGAGCACTCCAAAGTGTTGGTTGCCAAGATGCTGAAAGAGGGAGGTGAGGGTGGGCAGGAGAACGGAGGTTGTGAAGCTGAGAACCTTGGCAACTCCTCTGGCCTGTTGACTCCGACTCTGAGGCAAACAGACCAAGGTCACAGACAGGTTTTCCACTGTCATCTCCAGATCAGCTGCGGCTGCCTCAAAGAATGAATGCAGGGATGCTTGGATAAACTCTGGGGCTGACTTCATCAATGCTCTAGGGCCAAAGGGTGACAAATGGCTGTTAGTTTAGTGGTAAACTGCATCAAAAGGTGGGGTAGGTAATTCACTTCCGAAACCTTTTTTGTTATATTCCATGGAATGCTCTTAACATCCCGATAGCAATGAATACATTAAATGCTTTGACAATAAATACATGACCAAAATGTCATCTGTGGAAGCCGTGGGGCTGTAAAAAGCACGACCAATCATCTGAGCCGGCCCGGCTAAAATAACTGGATGCCTGTCAGCCTTCCATCTCGTGCACAAACTTATCTCGTGCCCTCATTGGTCATGTGCGCGTGTGTGTTGGAGGAGGGGCTCTGTAAGGAAGTCTGGATTTTTTTCAGCTCCGTACTTTCAAATTCTAGCGCACTCGAGCTGGTTTCTCCATTCTTACCTACCCTACCTTTAAGTTATACATGTACAAATAAGGGATACAAAACATGTGATTGCCTACTTCAAAATAGAACAATAAGAAATTATATGAAGATAATAAAACAGTTTAAAAGGCATCATGCTGTGTCTCTTTTACAAGCTTTAAGAAAAACAGTTAAGTGGATTAAATCAGTTGCTAATCCATCCAGCAGACAAGTTTAAGAGACATCAATGTCTGCCGACCCGAGATTCTACTTTTAGTGTCATGCTTCAGAGGCAGTGTCCTCAGGGAGTAAAAGTGATATCAACCACAATTAGATAGCATCATTGTATCAGGGGCTCAATTACACCAGTCATCTCATCCTCAGACATGGTGGTGTGACACTGATGTGACCGCAGGCAGAGCGAGGGGATCGGTTCAGGCAGAGTGTGACGATAGTGCCATCTAGCTACCTGGCATCCAGAGTCTGAGCCAAAACATGGAGGCAGCTTGCAACTGACGACGCTTCGTTTCCTGGCAAAACACACACACATACACCGGGGTTCATACACTTTTTCACCAATGATTTTTCCTTGACCTTTACCTAATTTTCCATGACCAAAAAAATTACTCTTTCTCAGCGGTACCACTGAAAATGGTTTAACATGGAACAGGAAAACAAGGTCTGCACATGAAACATGTTGGTCCTATCTAAAACAAATTAAATAGTAGGCTTACTAGCTTCTACACGCTAAAGCAACTAAAATCTCTCACCAGCAAAATACCTCGACAGTTACAGTAAATGCCGTTTTACGTTTCATTACTATACGATACCGTATTTATTATCATTATAGTATTACTATTTCGGCGATTAGATCAAATATAAATTATATTTGATGCAACTTTAGTTACATTTCCATGACTTTTCCAAAACTTTAGGAGAAATATTGTTTTCCATAACTTTTCCAGGGCCTGGAATTAGCATTTTGAATTTACACGACTTTCCCAGGTTTTTAATGACCGTAAGAACCCTGATACACACTTCATCCACAATAGAGTCAAATACAGAACATGCATAAACACACAAGGAATTAGATGAATCTCATATAATAACATATTAAGGAGCAAACCAAGGACACTAACAAGAGAACAAGTGATTGAGCTGCATTTCCACACCATCCTTACCAAAGAGGGAGATCCTGTGTCTTACTAGAGCTGCAAGCTTACAAAAGAGGCTGGATGTGAGGAGAAGGACAAAGGCAGTGATGAGGAGAGGAGTGGGAAAGTAATTGCAGGACACAACATCAGAAGGATGAGGCTTTTACATTGAAATGAACACTGATGAAGAAAAGAAATAATTACACTTTTTAAAGTATTTGACAGAACAGTTCTGAGGAATTGTCCTTATATGTGTAAGAGCATTTAAAAAAACATATAGTGAAATCAGCATACCATGATATTTGTTGGGGTTAATACATACCTTGCAATCATCTCCTTTTCCTTTTTTGATGCATGGCTTTTATTCCCACTTGAGCAGTGAGAAGTGGGCAGGAAGTATGGACGATGGCTCTTCACATATTGTTCCAAGAGAGGAAGGATAACCTGTTGTATGGAGTAGTAGCCATATCATCAGTACAGTAAAGAGAGAACTTACTCAAAAGATACATCATTTGAAGTATAAGTACCATTAAATTACTAATTATTAAGTAGATAACTCTTAATTGTCACTTGTTAGTAACATATTTCCCTTAATGCATCCAATTAAATTGTCATCATGATTAGTGTTTCAAATAAGGTTGTGGGTCTTTGCAGTGTCTATAACAATATGAATGTGTTATAATTAGTCCCGATAAGGACCTGTGGGGGAAAGAGCTGAACATTTGGCATCTATTAGCTCTCCATATGAAGCACTGACTATTTACAGACGGACAGACGCACAGGCAGGGATGTGCTTGGAGTGTGTGGTTGAGTGGGAGGTGTGGGGTGTAGAGATCTGAGGCATGACTGTTCATGGTATCGGCTGACCATCTCAGTGGGTGCCATCAATGAAGAAATAAACCCTTTTCCTTCGCTGCCTCCTTGGGGGCAGAACAGAGTGGGAAGCTTTAATCAATTTCCTGATGGCAATTGACACGCCCACAAGGATGCCCAAAATGGCTAAATAAATTACACAGCCACAAAGGGTTTTACTTAAGAGGGGTTTCCCATGGCAACCGTCTAACAAAACTAATTAGATGACGTAAATCAAATAAGAAAAAGGAGGGGGAACGAAAATGGCCTTGAAAGAGAGCCAAGTCAATGCCAGGGAATTCATATCAGACTGATATGGATTAGGACTGTTCAGATATGTAATTGATCTGAGGCAAACCTTGGGGAAAAAATGAATTGGCTTCTGGTGTGCAGCTCTCTCTCCCTTAGACATCTGTCCTCTGGCTTGCATCACCTCTGGAAAGAAAACCACAATGAAATATTTGATCAAAGACATCTACCGTGGTACAAGATACAAAATAGTAACGTATTAATAATAAAAGTGTTTCTGTGTAATTCTCACGTAAGACAGACAAGTTCACATACCCAGGCATGCTGTGGGCTATTAGTGATGGTTTACATCAGATCCACCCTGAGACAGACTTGCTGAATGTAGACTCAAGACTGAATATTGATCAAATGTGAAGAATTCAAGTCCCAGACTCAAGGCTCACTAATATGTTCAAAAACATTGAAGCGTCATCTACATAAGATATTCATATTACATTTCCAATCAGTGAAATGATCATCATACCCAGCTCCAACACATGCTCCTGGGCCTCCTCAGTGTGAGCCAGCAGCTGCTGAAGGAGAGTGAAGCCAAAGCAGTTGGCTGTGGCTGGAAAGTCCATCTCGGCTGTCTTCCGATCCCTGTAGAGGAGGTGAAATCATACAGGGGTAATGAAACACTGCTGCTAGAAGACAATAAGCTCTGACATTAATGTATAATCTGGACTGTGATTTTTCGAATTTCTAAAATTGCCTCTGCACCAGTGTGAAATGAAGATGGGTTATACATAGGGATGCTCCGATGGATCGGCCGCCGATCGATATCGGCCGATACTCACTCTCTGCCGATCGATCGGTGCTCTCTAAAAATGCCGATCGCGAGAGCCGATCGCATGACGTAAAATTATGATGTAAAAATACATGACACTTTTCTCTGTGTGCGGCAAAACAAGCTCGCCAAAATGGCTTCACCGGTCTGGCAGTATTTTAAGGTGTCCGAAAAAGACAATAAAATAGCGGTATGCAACGTGTGTGAAGCAGAAATCCTGCAGCTCCACCTGCTGTGACGGCCCGGTGAGCAAAGATACTCTTAACATCCCGATAGCAATGAATATATTAAATGCTTTGACAATAAATACATAAAATGTCATCTGTGGAAACTGTGGCGCTGTAAAAAGCATGATATTTTCAAATTGTAGCGCACTCGAGCTGGTTTCTCCAAAATTACCTACCCCACCTTTAACTGAGTTTTAAACATCACTTTAAATGGAAGATCCCCATAGGCCCTGATTCCGGCGATCGCAGCATCCCTAGTTATACATCTTTCATGCTGTATTACATTGGCCTTTAGCAAAGAAAGCTCATTCTTTAGTATGCACCTCCACACATTATAGCCGTTAAGCTGAAGGAACTTGAGAGCATCCTGCGCTCTTTCTCTGAATTTGGTCTTCTCCTTGGCTGTTAGAGTATCATAGGGTACAAGCATTGGATGGTTTCCTCCTCCTGAAAACAGACGTTGGTCAAATACATTAAAACTGTTGCTAACAGTTCTGTGGCCCCTGTGGGAACACGACTTATAGAAATAGAAACAGGACGCATCATAGAAATATCAGAAAACAGGGGTTGACACCACTGGTACCTTTGCTCTCCAGCTCTAATGTCTTCTTCTTAGCCCAGGCATTGTGGTAGTTGTCAGCTAACTGTAAAGCCATAGCCTATAGGAACAAATACACAAGTTAGATCTATTTACTCTATCTTTGCAACACAAGTTTCATCACAACATTTGTAAAAACAAGTTTGCTAGAATTACAGAAGCATAGCAAGTATAAATTCCGACCAAATATATCAGCTCCTCCCAATCCGCTTTATTTCATAAATAAATAAAACTCACTAATAAGACATGTAAATAAAAACACACAAAAACTGAACTATAACTCCTTTATCCCTTGTGTTGTGTTCGAAAGCTGTTACCGTTCATGGTGTTTGTGGGTCAATATTGACCCATGATTTATCTCAGTCCAAAACACACAAAAATAATGACTATTATTATATAAAGTCAAAGATGAATCTTGATTGGGCCAAATTTGACCTCGAGTCACCCAAAACAATTCTGCTGGGTCTCCCCAGACACGAACACAAAATTATACACTTTGTTTTTTAGAGACCTTCAGACTTGGCAAAAATTGTCAAAATCTGTTTTGTAGTGTTTATTTAGCTGTTGTGGAGGATATCATGAAACCTTGTTCTGATCAAAAAAACTAGAGCGTAGTTGAAACGGGTCACGGGAGACCCGAACACAACATAAGGGTTAGCAGACAGTATCCTACTAGATCTCCAACAAGGAAACTACTTTAGGCAAGGAAATGCATCAAAGAAAATGGGTCCAGTATCCAAAATACGATTACACAGCACTCCACATGTAACCAATGGGAGATGATTTATCTTTTTAAGGTGACTTCATTTTTCAGGCACTGAAATTTGTGTCACTGAGTTGTTTTAAAAGAAATGTATGTCTGTTCTGTTAGTCTATAACTGCACAGACTTAAGCCACTTACATCTGACCACTCACAATTATGATCCTATATTTTGTAAGCATTTAGTATCATGTCTTTGCCTTATATAGAACAACATTGGTAACAGGCGTGCTACTAGCTCTGCTGATCTGGTGTCAAGATTAAAGTAGAACAAAGGTTTTAACTACTTTAATGCTAAATAAGGCAGGATTACTCACACACTGGTCCCATGATAAGGTGATGCTGCTCATGTCCATTGGTTTAGGGCTGAAGGTTGATGCTCCTTCAAAAGAAAGCTATAAGAGACAACCATTGTTTGTCAACTCTTGAATTAAAAAAATGTAAAATCAAAGTGGCTGAACACTTTAAACAAAAAATAAATTAGTAGGAAATGCAGTGGGGGAAGACCTTCATTTTAATACAACAGACGTATGGCGCCCTAAGGCTGTGTGAATGTGGCATTTTGAGTACCTGTCCAGACTGAGATACTCTGCGTGTAACGGTATGTGTGCCGAATGCTTCTCCTTCTTTGGTCCTCTCTATAGTCCATCCAAAGGCCAGCATACTCTTTATGGTTTCTTTAATGGCCCAGCGGTACGCCTCCTTTTCCTAGAAAACTCGGAAATATCAATATACCCTTGTAAAAAAACTGAACTTAGTAGGTCATTGAAGGACAGCAGATAATGGAAAAACAATTTCAAACTACTCTATTTTATTATTTCAAAAACTGTTGTAAGCGCCGTACCCCAAAGACCTAAAAACCAATGCATTTCATATTTTATATTACACACAGTACTTTGGCTATGATAGCGCCTAGGGGTGTTCTTACTTCACTGCTTAACTTTGTTGTATTTTTGGACTTCTTACTCTACCTTCTCAGCCAGAGCCCTGTATGGCTTGAGGCGAGGGTGAACCTTGGTGTTTTCACATTGCTGCTCCCCGTGAACCCAGCCGTTGGCAAACTGACAGAGATAACATACAGATTCAGTGTAAAAGTACACATAAGAAAATATGCAGGCATCTATAAATTACAACACAGACATGATGTGTTGACACTGTGAAGCAGACATATTGTCATGTAAATATATTCCTAAGTGGTTCAGTCACCACCAGGATATCATACATCAACTTTACTTTGTCAACGTAAACCGGCCGTTCGGATTTGAACAAATATATACAGATGTTACCTTGTCCAGTGACCACTTCTCATGAGTGTGCTCCGCGTACTTATTCACAACAAACTCCAGTCTTTCTGGCACTGACACGCTAGTGCAGGGGAAACAAAAAAAAACACATCATGTAGCTCTATCCTACAATAACACATTTGGATATAATTGTGCATTATTATTGGAAAGATGTTCTTAGAGCATGAAGATACATTATCATTTGCACAGCAGTAGTTTCATTTAATAAAAAAAGAGTTCTTTAATGATTTTGCTCAGTTTTTTGGAAGCATATTTTCTGTGTCCAATATAATGTGCATGCGACGATATCTCAGCAGCCAGACATTTAAATTAAAATGGTATGTTGACATACACTTCAAAAAGTATTGCGTCTCCTGAAATTTGAAAAATACAATAGGCCATATGGGGATATTGATAACAAATGGGTCAATTGTTGAGCCCAATGCTGTCTAAAGTATATTCTCTTTACCAAATTACAGTTTACATATTTCCTAGAGCAGAACAAGTCATTGAAAATCAAAAGGTGCTATTATTTATCTGTTATCAATAAATATCTCTGGTCAGTATCTCACCTTGAGGTATCTACAGGCTGGGGGTCAAAGTGTCCATCTGTGTCCATTGAGGTTTTTCTCTCTGTATCCGACACACAGCTTGAGTCCATGTGGTCAGGAGGAAGAGCCATGGACACGGCAGCCAGGCACTGGACACACAGCCCGAATAACTGAGGCTCATAGGGCTGTAGAGTTAGAGAAAGATAGGATACATATTGTAGGAGGAAGAAAAGATAAAGACACAATGGGACAGTGTTCGGGGGAGATGGGCAACAAAATGGTACAGTTTTAATGAGATGTACTGTATAGTACAGGGACATTTCCAAAAATATGTCCTCCTGATCCAATATTTGTAAAAAAAAAAAAGGAGTAATACATAAAAAGTTGTTATGCACCATCTCCATTTTACAAAAATATATGTATGCCCAAAGAGGAAGCAAAAAACATTTCATTTTTACATTTACATGGTTGATAAATTTAACAGAGGTAATGTCTTATGTTTACATAAACACAGGAGAGGGTTTATTTGAACCAAATCCGGCATAATGTATATAGAGATGTATTTATTGGGATAAACCCCTTGAGATGCACCATCTCGTTTTCAAGGGGGTCCCGACAACATCACAATAGTCCATAATCGGAAGAATAAGTTGATTCCGTAATTGACTTTTTGTATTACATGCTTATATGTAGTTGAAATGAAAGTTCAGAGTCTAGCCATACACCAAGATATTTAAAGCTATCAACTTTATGCAGAGAAGTGCCATCCTTACATTTTATTACTACATTAGGTCTGGATTTGAGCTTTGAAGAGCTCACATCCAATTGCAGTACTCGCACTCAGTGTTTCTGCCAGACCAGGGCTGAAGGGCGTCAACCCGAGAGCGTCCCTTATAGATACTGTCTCTTTACGTTAGTGAGCCGGATCATTTGACTCGGCTCTCTTAAAGCGCCGGCTGTTTCGGCTCCCAAACGGCTCTTCATGTTACCACAGTTTACCACGGAGCCTCAGTTTCGCCACTGCGAGGCTCTGGTGCTCGCAGCTCACGCACGTGCTCCACTAGCACCGCTCATCGCGTCCAAATCGCGCACGTTCCGTGTTGTCCTGTAGCAGGCACCGCCGATGTCGGGGAAACGATCTTCAATACTCGGAAAAGAATCCCACCAGACTCCTTTGCCCCTCCAACAGAGGGATGTCCTTGTCCTTTTCGTCATTTCAAGCGATAACAACTCTCGATCTTCTCTCGAATTATTAATTTGTTGTCAAATGACGGCAAGACGCTGCTCGCACTGCAACTTTACATTTGGTTGATCAATCAATCAGGCCGATTGTCGAACCTCAGATTGAGGAGGAACAATGCGGATTCCGTCCTGGTCGTGGAACGACGGATCAGCTTTTTACTCTCGCAAGGATCCTGGAGGGGGCCTGGGAGTACGCTTATCCGGTCTACATGTGTTTTGTAGACTTGGAGAAGGCGTATGACCGGGTTCCCAGGGAGTTACTGTGGGAGGTGCTGCGGGAGTATGGGGTGAGGGGGTCTCTACTCAGGGCCATCCAATCTCTGTACTCCCAAAGCGAGAGCTGTGTCCGGGTCCTCGGCAGTAAGTCGGACCCATTTCCTGTGAGGGTTGGCCTCCGCCAGGGCTGCGCTTTGTCACCAATCCTGTTTGTAATATACATGGATCGGATTTCGAGGCGTAGTCGTGGGGGGGGGGGGTCTGCAGTTCGGTGGACTAAGGATTGCACCACTGCTTTTTGCAGATGATGTGGTTCTGATGGCTTCATCGGTCTGCGACCTTCAGCACTCACTGGATCGGTTCGCAACCGAGTGTGAAGCGGCTGGGATGAGGATCAGCACCTCCAAATCTGAGGCCATGGTTCTCAGCAGGAAACCGATGGACTGTCCACTCCCAGTGTGAGAAAAAGTTTTTACAGAGTACTTGTCCATGGACAAGTGAGTTTGGCAATTTACTTGTCCGAATACATTTTTCACTTGTCCAGAATGGACAAAAATGTGGGGCCACTGGAATCTTCTTCTTCGCCATCGTATTTTACATTTTCCTACGGTTTTTACGACACCGCTAACGTAAGTGAGCGGTAAGCTTTTAATACATCACACATAGGGTTGGGTATCGTTTGGATTTTAACGATTCCGGTTCTGCTTTTCGATTCCGGTTATTTTTGTTTCTCGATTCCGGTTCTTTGAGAGGGTAAAAATAAGTCCCATGACAAACTGGGAGAAAAATATATTTATGAAAACATTAAGTAAAATCTGTATTCCTATTTACAAATCACTTCATACTGTTTAATTTCTTTCGGTTATTGAATACAATTATATAAAAATAATCTCTGCATTGTTTAGTTAGTTCTAAGTGGTGCAGTTTGAGAATGTACAGTTAGCCCAGTCTCCTCTGATGTTACACTGCAACCTGCCTGTGAGACAGAGTCCAACCACACATGTCCAACACATAGGACATATAATAATAATAATAATAATGACACATTAGATGTATAGCCTAGAGGCCTAGCGCTTTTCTACAACTCAAAGATGCTTGCACGCTTACACATGTCCTGCAATCAGGGCCGCTATTATTAATAGAAGTTGTTTATTTGCATTAATTATATTTTAATCTTTTTGAGAATAGTATTTGGCAGGAAATGCAGACGTATTCACCTGTAAACGCATACTGAACGACATACATGCACAACCATTTACCTCACTGCATACAAAAGTGTTGATAATAATAATAAACAGGAATTATATTTATATTATTATATTAGCCTACTTTGTTTCGAAGAAAAAAAAAAAGTTAACTCCTGTCGGTTGGGGGGGGGGCCTCATCTCACAATGTCACTTGGGGCCCCAAGTTGGCCAGGGGCGGCCCTGCCTGCAATACACATGCTGCAGCTGCTCACTGTTTGTAAAAGTAAATAAATAGTATTTTCATTTCAATAATGTACTTTCTATACCCTGCTTCATAAACAATACTGACATCCCTGTGCTCCTCCGAGTCTGGGGGTCCGGGAATGTGAGGACAGGGCGAGGACACAGACAGGGAGGCTACTTCATAAAGGTAATGGCGGGCAATATTAACAACATAGGAGTTAAAACGCTTAATAACCTTCATTATGTGTTAGAGAAAGAACATAAGAAAGTTTGACAAAGATTAGGCTGTTAAACGGGCAGAAAGAGTGTGTGTAGAAAGAGAGAGAAAGACGCTGAGCTGCACCGCGGAGCGATCAGCTGATACGGAGCATAGAGAGAGAGAGAGAGCTGCGGTCCGCGGGGCTCGGCCTCGCCTCCTGTCCTCACAACTCTTATTAATCCCGGTACCGGACAATTGTTATTTGTTCCCACCCCGCTCCGCCCCGCCCCCGTCTAACTGTACAGAAAGCGGCGAGATGCATTTCCTTAGGAATCGACAAGCAGAACCGAAACTAACATTTCTAAACGAACAATGGCGGGCACGTACAATTTGCGAATGAGTTCTGCCTTTTGTAAACTGAATGTATCAATAATTTGTCAATAAATCAGGCCGAAAAGCATCACTTGTCCGCCGGACAAGTCAATTGAAGGATCTACTTGTCCGATATTGTAAATAACACGTCCCGGACGTGTACTTTTTCGCACACTGACTCCAAGTAGGGAATGAGTCCTTACCCCAAGTGAAGGAGTTCAAGTATCTCGGGGTCTTGTTCTCGAGTGAGGGAACAATGGAGCGTGAGATGGGCCGGAGAATCGGAGCAGCGGGAGCGGTATTGCAGTCGCTTTACCACACCGTTGTGACGAAAAGGGAGCTGAGCCAGAAGGCAAAGCTCTCTGTCTACCGGGCCATTTTCGTTCCTACCCTCACCTATGGTCATGAAGGATGGGTCATGACCGAAAGAACGAGATCGCGGATGCAAGCGGCCGAGATGGGTTTCCTCCGCCGGGTGGCTGGTGTCTCCCTTAGAGATAAGGTGAGAAGTTCGGTCATCAGGGAGGGACTCGGAGTTGAGCCGCTCCTCCTTCGCGTCGAAAGAAGCCAGTTGAGGTGGTTCGGGCACCTAGTTAGGATGCCACCTGGGCGCCTCCCTAGGGAGGTGTTCCAGGCACGTCCAGCTGGGAAGAGACCAAGGGGTAGACCTAGGACCAGGTGGAGGGATTATATCTCTTCGCTGGCCTGGGAGCGCCTTGGGATCCCCCAGTCAGAGCTGGTTGATGTCGCCAGGGAAAAGAAAGTTTGGGGCTCTCTGCTGGAACTGCTACCCCCGCGACCCGACCACGGATAAGCGGGAGAAGATGGATGGATGGATGGATGATCAATCAATCAATCAATCAATGTTTATTTATATAGCCCAATATCACAAATGTTACATTTGTCTCAGTGGTCTTCACAGTGTGTACAGAATATCAGTATGACAATACGGTTGATATTGGTCAAGCCTTGGTTTTGGTTGCTTTCTGCAACAACAACAACAATGTTTTCTTGCATTGAGCATGCGTCTGGATTTCACAAACAGAACACTTTTCAGCTAAGGGAACCAGTTTATTTAATTAATTTAATGACACATTGGATTTTTATTTCAGATACTAAGACCGAGCCTTCGTGAAGAAATACTTCAGCTGAAAAACCATCGAGCTGCAAATCATTAAGTGTTGTACAATAAATAGGGATACAGAAATACTGTGCACCTAAGCTACTGTACACTACACACTCTGTAGAGAGTCTTCTTTGCAAACTGAATTTCAAGGCTTTTTAATGCAAGTCTCCAGTGGGACTGGAATGATCTTGAATCTTTTATGTATCGATGTTCTCAATCATCACGTAACGATCATTTCAGAAATATGCTGGTACATGTCAACTGAGGAAAGATTCAGTTACTGCTTACGTCTCTCACATTTCAACCAACGCTGTTCAAGGATGGAGGGTTTTATACTAGGATGTAAAAAAATGTACTTGTAATCACAAGTGGGTTTTTATCTTCCTCCACTCAGGTTCTTTGAGAAGTTCACTAAGGACGAAAATCAAATGAAGATTCTGATATCTCTTCGGAAATACGATTAGAGGAGAATTCAAAGAAGAAAAGATCAATTAAGGCTGTAGATAATAGTAATTTTGAGATTGCCACAGGTATTCAAAATGGATTACCTTCTTTGCCAAGGCCTTAAACACGCCCCAAAACAACTTTCTCGACAGGTGGAGCTCCTCTTCAGAGGCCAGAGCCTGCTCACCCTGCCCTGCAGCCAGCGAGTAGTACTTCCACCTCTGCTCGTAGTGACTGGTCAAGAGCTGGTGGATCATAAAGTGTATAATTTATCAAGGTGAACCAATTTATTTTCTGCTCTACTGTAGTGAACTGCAATTTGTTATATTAACCTTTAGTGGCATGTTGCTGTCGTCTGTGAGATGGGGAACATCGAAGACAAGGCGTCGAAGGAGAGGCTGCATCATAGATGGTTGGAGTTCACTGAGGACACAGATGAATGAAGAATTAGTCACATGAGCAGTCACACATCACATTTTCACACACACACACACACACACACATATTACCAGGGGAATGATGTATGATCAGTTTTGACTGATTATCATGTCTCAGAAAGATGTCACATATAATTGAGAAGATGCCATGGGCAATATGCAATTAATTCAACATTTTGATTGACTTTGGTTAATTACATCTGAATTGGGCAAAAAAAGGCATTGTAGTGATTCATCAAATATAATGAGCGGGACAAACAGTGCACTGATGTGTCTGCATCAATTAGCAATAATCTGTTGCTCTCTCTCTCTCTCTCTCATTCTCTTCACAACATATCATTTGGTCAAACAGAAGCAACAAAGCCAGGTCAATGGATACAACGACAAATGGTGCAATAATTCTTGTATTAAAAATGGTATTAGAGAAGATAGAGCTTTCACAATCAACATTTTAGCATCCCATATAAAATCTTTTAGCAACTTGCAGACAGCAACACCTCCTTGCAGAAATAACCAAGGGAAGACAGGATCCTAACTCTAGGTTACTTTATCATATCCTAGAAGCACTACCTGCACACGGCCAACAGACACTGTTCAATAGTGTCTCTCTGAGCCTTGGTGAGGCTGAGAGCCCTGGAGAGGCCGTAGATTGCCTGGATGAGAGAATCCACCAGCAAAGCATGGTCCTCTAATGGACAGAAGAGAGCTGAACATTTGGTGAGCAGGGGAAGCACAGTTGTACACAAGTATCTGTTCAGGGCCAGGGCCATATCAGTGGATCCCAAGTCAGCCTGCAATGGAAAATAGAGAGTACATTTAGAGAGTCTAATTAGTGGATCCAAACAGAAAAAATGGAGTTAGGAGATTACAAAAAGAAACAGGGACCATGATCAGGGTATATGCAGGAATCCTGAAGTCAAATGTAATTCCTTTTAAGACCTTTTTAAAGACCCTTTCCATACATTGTAAGACCCATCGCCACTTCGAGTTTTAGCCGATTACATTGGTGACACACTTTACCTCACATTGACTATATACAGTATTGATTGTCCTTCCTCCTTATCTTCCAACCATTTGGACGCAAACTTGCATTTCCCCATAACAATGTTGTTTAACAACCGGCGTAAACGGACCTTCGCGCGCTATCGAGCAGTGAGCGAGTGATGTCCTGTTCAGATGACGTCAAACCCAACGGGATGCCATAAATAAACTACACAGAATCACACTACACACCTACGCAATGATTACATTCAGGCACACTTTAGAATACAACCTCTTTAGACAATTTATATACTTATTGAAATCAAGCTACAAAATGTAATACCTTGGAAAATGCCGTTTAATACTTTTTAAATTCTTAATTTTCGCTAAATTGATTTATCAACTTTTAATACTTTTTAAGACCCCGCGGACAGCCTGATGTATGTCTCTCAGATTGAAATGGAAATATGTGAAGATTTAAGCTGAAAAATATACTTCTCAGTAGGGAAGAATAGTATTAAAAAAATATTATCCAGATCATTAGTAGACATCTTAGACTAGAGAATTGAAACAACTAGTAAGTGAGTGTAGTTGATCATTCAGGTCCCGTTACTGTGACAATCACAGTAATGTTCGATATGGTGCGATAGGGACAGTGGGAAAAAAGTGGATTCTTTTTTTCATATGCAATTCTAAAGTCACAGGTCACACCTACAACTCTACACTACTGGGTCTGTAAAGCAGGTTTAACAGGTCAACAAGATGCAATGCTGTGAGCTCACAGAGTCAAGGCAGACGGCGGCCTGAAGGTCAGGAAGAAAGCCCACTTCTAGCAGGTGGAGAAGAAAATGTTGGTTCTCAATGCCATACACCCGGTCCAGGAACAGAACCATAGCTGCCTTGTGGTCTGGGCAGAACACTGTGGATAGGTCAGGATCAACCACCAGACCATCTGCACAAACAAACACATGCACCCATTTATAAATATGTCTATATGTCTTTACTTTGTAACTGTATCTATAGCATGCCATGTGTGCGGATCTCTTATCCAGACAGGAAAGTCAAACTGTGTCCCCAATGTCTAAGGAGTTAATAATAAATCAATACAATCTGATTTGAATAGGCATTGATTGTAGATAAGTCCGGTTTCTGTGGTTTTATACAAGATGAATTGACTGTAGTGATGCAAACCTTTAGACACAGAGGGAAACTGAAAGGCGATGCTGATGACTCCTTCGAGATCCTGAATGGGGATGAGCGACCTCAGGATGGCTCGAATGCGGATAGCTTCTCCTTTGCCTCCTTGAATCAACTGGATCAACAATTCAGAAGAAAACAAGTGGTCAGATGTTTGCAGATTAAAGAGGGATTCTCGTGATGATACTGTAATAGAATAAAGAATATTTTGATGTACATATATTGTACAGCCAGTGCATGGAAGTACACTGGCTCTATGAAATGTAAGAGACATCTTCCTATTGTTGAGTTACTTTGTATATTAAATCTTGCCGATATATTTCTTCCACGTGTAATCTTAAAATGAGTCTTACTATTTACATTTATTTGCTTTTTGTTAACTTCTAAATGTTTTAATACATTTTACAAAACCTCTCAAAGCATTTTGGATAGCAGAAAATGTCCTTGTCTCCCTTGTGTTTGCAGTTCAATGACACTGTAATAGATATAAGTTAACTAAATGACATAGAAGAATATGGTACAGCGTTTCCGCCAGGGGGGCGTCTTGCTGTCATTTGACGCAAAAAAAATAATAATTCGAGAGAAGATTGAGAGTTTCTATCGCTTGAAATTACGAAAAGGAAAAAGGACAAGGACATCCCTCTGTTGGAGGGGCAAAGGAGTCTGGTGGGATTCTTTTCGCCGCCAGCAAAGCGTGTTCCTGTGACGGAAAGTGTGCTTGGCGGGGGGTGCTAGTGGGGGGTGCTAGTGGAGCACGCGCGTGAACTGCGAGTGCCGGAGCAAAACTGAGGCTCCGTGGTAAACTGTGGTAAAATGAAGAGCCGTTTAGGAGCCGAAATTCCCATCACTAATACGTAAAGAGATAGTATCTATAAGGGACGGCTCAATTCAAAATTCAAGTCGCGTGACACAACCATAGACTGTATATATAAAAAGGGACACAACGTGACGTCACACACCCACCCCACACCCCACCCCCCCCCCCCCCCCCGCTCTCGGGGTGGACGCCCTCTCAGCCCTGGTCTGGCGGAAACACTGGTATGGTACAACTAATGTTATGGAGTTTTATCAGAAGCATCATTGAGCAAAAAGAGCAGTCAGGACTTTGGCCCTAGGTAAAAGCATAAACGGATTCTTCTTGTGTTTGTTTGGTTTGTTCTGGCTCATTATTGGAAAGGCAGTTTGCAGACTTTTTCCATTAGGCTTTATTGTTTGAGACATCTGCAGATATTGATGTGGAAAAGCACTCACATGCATCTCTGGAGCACAGCGGCCCAGCAAGTCGATAAGGGCAGAGTAGAAGGTCATGATGGCGTGCCCCATGTGAATGAGGTCATCATTATTGTCCTGGACAACATCTCTGTTAGTGGGAAGATTCCGAACGGTCAAAAGCTTGTCCAAAAACTGAAATCATCATAAATCATCATTGTGTTATGATTGATTATCCCTAAATAAGGCAGCCCATTAGCGAGATAAGATCTTTTCTCCTAATTTCCAATGACATTCGTATTTATTCAAAATTCTTACCGTTACAATAAAAAAAAGGAGCAGATGTCCGCTCCCAAACCAAATAAATCTTGAACATCGTCTTTTAATAATAATCAGTGTCATTAAACTGTTACATTGTTGTTGTTAGCGTATTTAACCTGTATTTATCAAGGGAAGGCTGGCTGAACACAGAAGCTGCATTCCAGCCAGGAAATGCTCCAAAAAGCCTGAGAGGAAATTACTCCTGAGACTTATTATCATACGGCATAACAACAGTGCTGAACAGGCATATACCCAATACAATATTTCACTACACTTTGGTGGCTTTCAATGCCGTTAATCATTTACAAATAAAATGTGATGCAGTTAAACTGTCTGTGGTCCTTTCGACTGCAGATTTCTCAAAACAGTAAAGTATACATTAGGCACTATTAGGTACACCATTAAACAAATTGACAGAATCTCATTCGTTTTGCACGCAGCATTATCAAATTGGTGATACCCAGTTTGGATAAATTAGGGAAAAAATCCTTTGGAGTACTACTAACAGTGCTCTGTTGGACTGGTAGGTGGTGCAAGCTCCGTCCATGGAAGGGTCCTCCGAGATCCTGATGGCTTCCTCCATTGCTGATAGGAGGCCGTTTCCCCCGTCCCCTCGCAGAGCGGGGCCAAAACACTCTGGCCGACGAATCAGCAGCCTCAACACCAGGTAAGCATTCTCCTCGACACTCTCACCTGTGGTTCCAGAAACAGACAAAACTCAAAATTCATCCACAAAAAACACACTGGACGCTGCACTAGGTCAGAAACCAGAGGAGACTGTGAAGTCCACCGCAGACGGACAACTTTTGGACAAAATGTACTTTCCATTAAAGGCAGCTCATTGTGGAATAGCCTCCCAACTGAGATACGGGATTGTCCCACTCTCAATAGTTTTAAAGGTCAACTCAAAGAATGGTTGAAAAACAAACAGATGTGTAATCACCGCTAAATGCACTTTAACACAGGGGTATCTACTCTTGCACTTTATGTAGCACTTTTATCTCTTCTTGCACTTTATATGTCGTTGCTGCTACATTGTACTGCCATGTGGTAAATGCTTGTATGCTGCTCATGCTCTCCCTGCATATCATGTATTTCTGTTTGCCATGTATATAAATGTCATGTTCTTATATGTTGTATGTGAGGGGACTGCGGATGGAAATGAGCTCAAAGCTAAAATCCGGCTCATTTACACTTGTAAGCATTATTTTTGTTTTAAAGTGTTCATCAATGTGCACTGTCCCGGTTTCAAATAAACGATTAAATGAAAAAGGTAGGCTGGGGGCACATTTCAATTCGAGGTGGGAGGGTATTTGTTTGACAAAATTCGGACAGAGTAATGAAGCTTAGCGCAAGTTCAGACAGGAAGACCTATCACTCCGTATTGCACGTCATGGCAATACTCGCTCCCTTCACTAGATGACAGGGAGCGCCACTCCTTAGCCAACCTATCACTTCCCTCCATTCACAAGCCTAATTATCGCACCTGTTAATCCCTCTATATATGCTCTCTCCTTTTCTATCAGCTGTCTTTCAGGTGTCAACGCGCAACGGTAGTGCAAACAAACCTCCGCGTACGATAAATCTAACCTCAAAGATGTCCAATTCGGACGATTCCGAGGACGAACTCTTCCAGGAGGATCTCAATCCCAGCCCTGACGCTCCGCCCGAGGCAGCTTCCCCCTCCTCAAGCTACCAGCGCTCGAGCACCCGTATGGGTTCCCGCAGCAGCTCTCATTCAGCAGAGGCAGATCTCCTCACTCTTCAACTGCAGCAGAAGGGCATTTCCCCAGCCTCAGGTCTTACTCTCTCCTAGCTTCGCGAGCTCTCAGACCAAGTAGCAGGCGCCGTTCCCCAGCTCACGCCAGCAGCTCCAGCCGGCTCCTCCGACAGACCGGGGCGCGGCCGCGGGGGTAAGAAAAAAAAGAGACGCATATAACTGGTGGTGGTGTCATTAGCATATCAGCTCACATATCATCGTCATGTTTCTATCTGGATTCTATTGCATCATCAATCTAAGATCACGGGCACGTTACATGGTTATTTCAAGTCACGTTCCACGTGTTCTGACCGAAGGGTCTCCGGCTCGAGTGAGCCAGGACGTGACATCCACGCATTTTTATTTTCATGTTTGACCGGAAGGGTCCCAGGCTCGTGAGCCAGGATGTGACATCCACGCATTTTTATTTCACGTTTGGCCAGAAGGGCTTTTACTTTTCATGTTTGACCGGAAGGGTCTCAGGCTTGTGAGCCAGGATGTGACATCCACGCATTTTTATTTCATGTTTGGCCGGAAGAGCTTTTACTTTTCATGTATGACCGGAAGGGTCTTAGGCTTGTGAGCCAGGATGTGACATCCACGCATTTTATTTCATGTTTGACCGGAAGGGTCTGAGGCTCGCGTGAGCCAGGACGAGTCCATCCATGCATTATCCCACTCTTAGTCCTACGCTAGTCAATAACATGTTTTCTCTGTCCCCGTATAATTCTCTAATTATATCCATAAACCACCGCAGCTAGCTCGTAAGGTAAGAAACCCAGTACATCTCATTTCTATATATTTCATTATTTTGGGGATTCATCGGATCGGTTCTCCCTTCCCGAATGATATTCCTGCACAACGGGAAACCCTGTATGTCCAGGACGCCCCGTAGGTCCAGGATGCCCCGTACGTCCGGGGCCCCGTACGTCCGGGATGCCCTGTACGTCCAGGATGCCCTGTACGTCCAGGAAGGATGCCTGGGAGGCATCAGTACGTCTAAATCCCCACATGTATTAACCTCTCATTTCATCCATAGATTTACACTGCATCCCACAAGGTAAGATTTCTTCACGTTCACTACTTCATACTTCACTTCTTTTGGGGGTTCATCGGAAACAGTTCTTTCCCTTCCCGAATGATATCCTACAAAACCTGGGCCTAATCGCCAAACACCATTTCGTTCTCTTGTTATAAACTGTCATCATTATGTTTCATTTATATAATGTGACCGATAATAAACATGTATGCCATACATTACGTCTCTCCTGATTGAAATGAAGCTTAGCGCAAGTTCAGACAGGAAGACCTATCACTCTGTATTGCACGTCATGGCAATACTCGCTCCCTTCACTAGATGACAGGGAGCGCCACTCCTTAGCCAACCTATCACTTCCCTCCATTCACAAGCCTAATTATCGCACCTGTTAATACCTCTATATATGCTCTCCCCTTTTCTATCAGCTGTCTTTTAGGTGTCAACGCGCAACCCTCCTCCACCCCTTCGCCTCCTGCTTCCAGCTCAGGGCCAAGCTTAACCTCCTCCCTTCCAACCGGACCTAACCACTTATCTCCATCACCAGTGTCTAGACCCGGGGGGGTTCATCGGAAACGGTTCTTTCCCTTCCCGAATGATATCCTACAAAACCTGGGCCTAATCGCCAAACACCATTTTGTTCTCTTGTTATAAACTGTCATCATTATGTTTCATTTATATAATGTGACCGATAATAAACATGTATTCCATACATTACATCTCTCCTGATTGAAATTGATTTGATAGGAAAGGAAATCACTAAACTGAAAACCCACCAAGAGGATCATTAGAATAATGATACCCTGCTCAATATATGCACAGCTTAAAGACTGAAGTGGTACAGCTGAAATCACTGGTGTGGAAAAACCAATGCAACGTTGGGTTAACTGTCAACACCCTCAAGGATCATTTGAACTGATGCCTTCAGGGCACTGCTGCAGAGCAAGACAAAAATCAATGGTAGAAAAAACAGAGGTAATTACCTCTGCAAATAGTTTACTTAATTGGGAGCTTGACATGAAGCAGCCTCTTGTGCTTTTTCAACTTTGCTTCAGTGCGAGAAAAGCAATAGCCAAAAACAAATATCCACGATAGTTATTGTGTTATTTAAAGACATGAATTATAGTTAGTGAAATTGGACTGCCAAAATAAAATCACTTTAACAACAAATGCTCAAAAATAATATTCGAGCCAACGATTTACTCTAGGGCAGGGGTGCCCAATACGTCGACCGGTCGATCGCAAAGGTAGTGTGGGTAGATCGCATGGGATTACAAAAATATGTTTTTATTTTCCATCCTTAGTATGGCATTTGCCACTTGATTGACGTACAGGTAAGCCAGTCTGAGCTGTATTGTGCCATACGGGTTCATGCAATTATGAGGGGGCCTCACCTCACGCAAATGCGGCGCAATTAGTGTAAGCGCGTCACAGTTTATCCGTTTAGTGTCCCCCCCCCCCCCCCGCTTGCGACAAAGATTGGTAGATCATTTGGGCTTGGTCATTTTAAAAGTAGCTCCCAAACTCAAAAAGTGTGGGCACCCTTGCTCTAGGGCAGGGATGGGCAAATGGCGGCCCCCACCTCCTCTTTTTCCGGCCCTCAGATTAATTTATAAACAACGTAATTAATTAAACCAAGACTTTGTTTATTTGAAATTAGATGAAAACAAACTGTCACGGACCCTGCCGTGTTATCTATGATTACTACGCTTTTCATTCATATTTTCAGCGGGAGGGAGGGGGAGCGGCGCTGAGGAACAGCAGAGTGCGGGCGTGTTGACATTCCCCTTATTGTGGAATAAGGGGAATGCAGAGACTGGCTACAAGTGTTTTAGGTTCAAGTTAGACAACTAATGTCTGGGTTAGTGTTCATGACTTCATGTTTATGTCATCTTAATGGTTAATCTCAATACACACACATTTTCCGTGCTTTCCAATAGTTTAAAATAGCTTTATTCCACTGTTTAATAACCTGTTCAATACAAACATGCCACTTGTAAAAATGAAATAACATTTCTGTGAACAGATATTTGTTTAGTGAGCTTATGAGGATGTTCCCATTTTTTGGGGATGTTCCCTTTGATTGTAAAATGTCAATGAAGATGTCAGACTTAGTATATTTGTTAATAATTACATACAACACATGGTATTTTTGTGTGTGTGTGTGTTCCAAGTGAATCTGCGGCCCCCTGGTGGCCAGTACATCAATTATGTGGCCCCCACCACCATCAAAGTTGCCCATCCCTGCTCTAGGGTAAGGGGAAAATAAAGCTTATACAATTAGTTACGTTCTCAATGATAAACTGACTGGACAAATGTATCATAAATGTCATATTAACCATCTCAGGATGTTTTCTAAAAACTATTGGTAGGACTAACAGGTTACCATTGCAGAAGACTGCAAAACGCAGAAAGTCCAGGTAACGCTCGCCCTCCACAGGGTTCCACCCGATGTCAGGGTAGCCTTTAGCCACTAGCATCGGACAGCTCCGGAGACCACAGCCAGCAAGGTACTGGACCACCTGGAAAGCAGATTACACAAACATGGTCATTGCAGCGACTTCACAAACAATATGGTACAGCACAGAAAACTAAGATTTCCTTGAGGGGTGTCAAACTCAAATACAGAGTGGGCAAAAAATAAAATGGTACTCGTCGAGGGCCGGACTGGTTCAATGTTTATTGCAAAACGTATTGAAATGAACTTATTGCACATATTAAACCTGGAACTAACAAAGCTTAAATTATTGCCTATAAAAACAACATTAAATAATCAGTTGCATTCATTTCTAATAGCTCTATCTGCAGATTTTCCGGAGTCATTTCTTATGATTACATTTTTCCACAGGCCAACAACAGCTTCAAAAAAACTATTTCCCTCAAAGAAAAACACAAACATGCCCTGTTGTCGCAAGAAGGAAACATCCATTGAAACTCAGTTTGCTGCTCTGTGATGTTAGTTCAAGCCAGATACTTGGCATCTCATCTTGGGTGCAAGTTCATCAATGTTTGGGCTCAGGCTCTGAGCTGAGGAAACCCTCAGGATTGAGTGAAGGTGTGCGTGCAATATACCGGCGGAACAGATCTAATAGTAATTTTAAATGATCCTGCGGGCCGAAATTAAATCCACCCAGGGCCTGATTTGGCCCCCGGGCCTTGAGTTTGACACATGTGTCCTAGACAGTGTTAGAGCCACCCAAAAATAAAATACAGATGGATGAAACAGCAAAATCATATGCAACAGCATGTTCATAACAGACAAGATAACTTACCTCTGTATATATGAAATAAAGGAGACTATTACCAGAAGTACTGCAGAGACAGACTCACCTTCTCTAGGTCAGGTTCCCTCAGCGCTAAAGCCAGTTCGTTATTATCCATAACCGAAGCTGCTGCCACATCCAGAGGAGTGGCTCCACGCATGGATGGGGAAGCTAAGGGACAAAGTTATAAAATAATTGAAACACCATATACTATATAGAGAGTAAGGACGATATTGGGGGTACTTTATTGAGGGGGCAGGATCCTAACACCAACACAAGGTTGTTTTCTTAAGTGCAAAATAATGCCCTAATAAAGCAAAGAGTCACCCAATAAAACATATCGGCCCTGTCCTACAGTTTCACTTTGTAGACTACTCTAGTGAAACTTTCAATATTAAAGTGGACCTACAGTATCAGGCTATATTTGAATAATATAGTGTAGGACCATACCTATATAAGGCATATTTATACTTTTTATTTTTAAAAATACCAAACAGATCATGCATTTTAGCCATTCCTCATTTTGCTCAATTTAACACTGTCTTTGCACGGGCTGATTCTGTGAGAACAGCACCATCTACCGGCCCTGGCATATGTATGTACTACAGCGTCTCCAGCGCTTTTGAACGGCAATGTCCGTGGCTGTCTCCTCCTGATTGGTGGAGTTGGCCCAATAGCCGTAGCGCCACTTCTGTGACGTCAGAGAAGTGTTCAAATCTGGATCAGTCTGTATCAGATCCGTAGCAGCCCCTTTTTAAGAGATTTGGGTATGGAGGAAAATAGAGAGGGTTGTGTTTTCTGACACTTGGTGAGTTCCCTGGAACACCGGGGACACATATTCATGTATAAAAGACGTACAAATGTGCATTTTGCATGATAGGTCACCTTTAGATATTTAAAAGTAAACAGCTTTACAAACCATGGTCTGGAAAAGCAGCCCGAGATCAATAAACACCTCTCTCAAAAACTAATTATGTAGAGCAATGAAGCATTAGTGCGCAACATTATACACTTATAGGAGTGTCTTGTAAGAGAATAAAATGTACCTAGTCCAACACTGCTGTTTTCCAGCAGGTAGCTGAGATGGTCGAACAGGGCCCCCTGATTGTGACGGCTGATGCGGCAAAAATAACACAGGAATCGACAGCAGCTGGCCACCATCTTGGGAAAGGTAATCTCCTAACAAAAGAATAATTAATGCATAGATCTAAAGAAGATGTGAGGAGGTAAGGGTTCAACTGACTGTACTGCAGGGAATATTGCTCCATTAATAATTTAGTTATAACACGGTTTTTTTACCTCCAGCTTTTTCAACCTTGAATAATACACAATATGTGCACTTACTCAGAGTTCAGGTTATTTCCATTCATTAACTTGTATGACAAATAAAATCTCTTTAATCATGATAAATGTACTTTTAGAATATGATCTACTGTATGAAACACCAATAGTGTTTAAATAACCCACTAATGTAAAGATCTGCATCTCCAAAGGATTTATCAATACGTTTCAAACCTCTCACCTTTGATTCCCCTTCCCCAAGAACATTAACCATCACCTCCATCACAGTCTCATGAATCCCCAGCGCCCTCATTAAGTCAGGGTGCTGATAGAAGACCTTGTTATTCATTATGTCTCTATACATAAAAGCACAAACAAAGAAAATGACAAAAAAAGGATGGAAATATGTTAGAAAGCAATCAAGCAAATCCATTTCGCATGACAAACGTCCCCCTACCCTAATCTTCTGATCATCAGCCGCTCCTCTTCCTTCCCCATGCGGACGCTGAGGAGGGAGCGGATCTGGCTCAGAGAGGACAGCAGAGCCATGGTGTCTTCTACCGAGGCCTGGCTGATGGTGTAGGCTCTGCGGAGGTGCTCTGCCATTTGGCCCCCGAGGCCCTGATACTGGCGGTGCAGCAACGTGAAGACGGCCCTCACCAGCTCAGGGTCCTCCATCTCCGTCTCCTGAGCCCAACGCTCCATCGTCTCAGAGATCAGCGTTTTCAGGGACTCTGAAGCAGGAAATAATTAAGTTACATTTAATTAAGGTAATTGTCCAACACAATCATTTTTATAGGACCTGCTACAGAAGATAGATTTCCGGCAGTATTACACATTTTAAAAAAAGTCAAAAATTAATTTAAAGTGAGAACATTATGTCCTATATTATCTTTCAATCAGAATACTGTACCTTTATTAGTCCCATGGAGGGGAAATGTGCGTCGTTACAGCAGGAAAATGAGCCACAGACAGCTTAATGTTACATAATGTTAAATATGTGACATGCATTAAAAAAAAAAGTACTAACTTATGATGTAATACAAAATAATAAGTTACATCATTTAGAAAAAAATACACATGTCAACTGTAACAGTTCTATACCTGGATTTAGCAGCCAGGTATATATTACAGTTACGGCATCTATAACGGCATCTATATATATTGCACATATACAGTAGCACATACTGTAGGTGGTTGGTATTTAACAGCAGCAAGTTGCATAATTTACAAAATACAAAATACACACCTTGTAACAGTTCTAAGGATTTAGCAGCCAGGTATATATTACAGTTATTAACGGCATTTCTATATTGCACATAGTTTGTTGGTATTTAGCAGCAAGGGGTGATATAGTCTGTGTTGTGGTTTAAGTGTAATTATGATATCTCACTTTTATTGTTATCACATTTAGCACTAGTATTAGTCATTTGACACTTTATGTTTATGTTGTTGTTGTATTTTCTTAACAATCTATGGCCCACACATTTCCTTCAGGATTAATACATTTCCATTTGATCCTATCTTAGATGCACTTACTGGCACTCTGCGGTCTGCTCCCCTCCGCTTCTATTGGTGTCTTTCTCAGTCCAGTGACTCTCGCCACTAGACTGAGAAGCCGATCTTTAAGAGACATCTCAGCATCCTCTTCATCCTCTGTGTCGCTGTCCAACTCAATGCCTGCACAATAAGAGGAGAATTCCTCAGTGGCAATCACTGTAAGTGCCTCCTCAGAGCTCTTCCACAGGGACCTGGCTCAATAAAGGTTTATATTGGTATCAGTAAATGACAAAACAATGTTCCAACCAGAGTGTGTGTTGAGGAGGTGATGGAAGTCTTGCAGGAGCTGCTGGATTTCCTCCGGACACGGACAGTTCTCCTGCTGCTCTTCCTCTCTGAAGTTCAGCAGAATGTTGATCTACAGTACAGTACAGACGGGTCACATATTCAACAAACATTACAGACAATATTCGGTATCACTTTACAATGAGACTACCCTTATAAAGGGTTTACGAATAGTTTTTAATTAATTTATTAATTAGGTTGTGAACACTTTATAAATCATTTATAAGCTTTTATAAGACATGAGATAAACAGGGCAACTGTGACAGGTTGCTTGCCAAATAGTGAGCCCACATTTATCTGTACTGCTAAGCCTTATATTGGCTACTTAGCTTACTTCGTCTTCTTCATCAGCCAGCATCCTTGGTATCTGTTGCTCAGTGAGTTGATTTCTCGCTAAGTAGCCAGTAGAGGCTTAGTCATCCTTGCCAAATAGAGAGCCCATATGTATATGTACTGCTAAGCCTCATTAATCAGGGTTCTTACACCTTTTCCAAAGTCACAATTCAAGCACTTTTCAAGGTGCATTTTCCAGCTTTTCAAGCATCTTACAGCTGTTGTAAATTACATATTTATTACACATACTCAAATGATTATTTCCCTACCTCACATTAAATCAGATTTTCTTTATGCTATAAACAACCAAATGTGTGTTTCGTGATAGCATTCTACATGAGATGAAAATTAAAGAAAAGAAAACTAAGTTTAATATTTCAAAAGGAGTGACCTGTACGTAGACTGGGCCTCCCATATAACCTGGCTGAGCCGATATACAACATCAGCCTTTTCAATACATTATGATTAATTGTTGAGGTACTTTTAGGTTTGTAGTGAACGCAAGTCAGAGGTACATGGTGTACTTCTACTCCACTGCAGTTCAGAGGTACATGGTG
The DNA here is from genome assembly GCF_902827115.2 of Pseudochaenichthys georgianus. Classification (NCBI taxonomy): domain Eukaryota; kingdom Metazoa; phylum Chordata; class Actinopteri; order Perciformes; family Channichthyidae; genus Pseudochaenichthys; species Pseudochaenichthys georgianus. The sequence continues at coordinate 30,287,724 of NC_047517.1, forward strand.
TACTTCTACTCCACTACAGTTCAGAGGTACATGGTGTACTTCTACTCCTCTACAGTTCAGAGGTACATGGTGTACTTCTACTTCTCTACAGTTCAGAGGTACATGGTGTACTTCTACTCCTCTACAGTTCAGAGGTACATGGTGTACTTCTACTGCACTACATGATTTAACACCTTTAGTTACTTCACAGATGTGGATGAATGATGTGAAATCTAATCAAGTGTTGAATCAGACTTTAGTTCCACCTGGAGTAAATCCACAAGCTACCCTGCAGTCTACAAAGTCATTCAAACTAGCTGCACCTTCACCAGCTTTGAGAACACTTTGATGATCAATCATTATAAAACATATCATATATATTATTCTGAAATGGACCAATCTGCACAACGACTACTTTAGTGTCGCTACTTTCACTATATTTAGATGAGAATACTTTTCTATTTTCACTTGAGGAACATTTTTGGAATGCAGGACTTTTACTGTAACAGAGTATTCCTACACTCTGGTACTTCTACTTTACTCAAGTACAAGATCTGAGTACTTCTACTTTTACTCAAGTACAAGATCTGAGTACTTCTACTTTTACTCAGAACAAGATCTGAGTACTTCTACTTTACTCAAGTACAAGATCTGAGTACTTCTACTTGTACTCAAGTACAATATCTGAGTACTTCTACTTGTACTCAAGTACAAGACCTGAGTACCTCTACTTTTACTCAAGTACAAGACCTGAGTACTTCTACTTTTACTCAAGTACAATATCTGAGTACTTCTACTTTTACTTAAGTACAAGATCTGAGTACTTCTACTTTTACTAAGTACAAGATCTGAGTACTTCTACTTTACTCAAGAACAAGACCTGAGTACTTCTACTTTTACTTAAGTACAAGATCTGAGTACTTCTACTTTTACTCAAGTACACGTCTGAAGTACTCTACTTTTACTCAAGTACCAAGACCTGAGTACTTCTACTTTACTCAAGTACAAGATCTGAGTACTTCTACTTTTACTCAAGTACAACATCTGAGTACTTATCACCTCTGGTAGTGTATTAGCCTGATGTGCCACAAAATCACGACAGAGCTGCATAGAAATAGACTCGCAATGGTAACAAGTGGAAAATAATATTTACAAATGTGCACCATGATTTTAGGTAATGTTGACTACTCAAAACACCTGTCCTGACTTATACATCTCCAAAGGAAGACCTGTGTTCATTCTACAATTACATGGGATTAAAACAAAATGTAGTTTTTACTTGTATAATACTTCAATTTTATATAAAAGACAGTTTGTTTTCATCTATTTTCAAATAAACAAAGTATTGGCTTTCAGAATATTAAACTTGTTTCGGCAAATTTCAGATGATAAATACAACTTTGAAGCTTCGGCATAATTATAGGCGGAGAAACGGACTAATGTAACGTCACAGCAGGCAGAACAACAGCCGGTATTTCTTGTGAGTGTTTCCCCGGTACACAACGCAAAATACACAAACACACTCGCGAGCTTCCCCCAGACCAGTAATACAAACGAAAATGTGTCTTCGGGTCAATGTTACTGATTTCGATAGATCAAATCACATTGGTTTAGGCACGAAAATACTACCAGTAGAAATACATTGCCTTTCAAAATCGCTCTGTGTCGAATCAATAGATTATATTTTGTGACTATAACACGAAATGCCGTTAGTGCTTCATCCTCTGAACACCACAGGATGGCGACTGTAACGCACATAACATAGGTACGCTCCTCTGAAATGAGTGTCCCCTGCAATTATTATTATCCCTCATGGAGTTCGCTATTCAGCTCGCTAACGTTAGCTTAAACAAACGTAACATGCAATGTTAGCCTAATCTAAAATGCTCTACTGCGGCGTACCTTTCATGTAGCTCGTCAGCGCAGACTCTCCCATCGTTATTTGTTGCAAACTTTGCAGGAGGCTACTCGTGGGCTTGACCCTCGTCTTAGCCATGGATTGTATTTGTCTTCTGCTAGCCAACGCTCGTTGAAACTGCAACCTCCTGGCACACATCTATCACTCTCATCAGAATGCCCAGGTCACACATAACACAAACACTTGCAGGTCGCGCGCATAGCGCGGGAAGGTGCAGCGGAGCAATTCTTTTCTTTTAATCTAAAAAGCGAACTATTCAGTCACACAGCAATTTTTTGTAAAAGTAAAGCATTTACATTTTCAAGCACTTTGTCTCAATTCCAAGCACCATTCCCAAAATTCAAGCACTTTCCCAACCTTGAAAACACCACGTCAAATTTCAAGCATTTTCAAGGATTTCAAGCACCCATACGAACCCTGATTAATGGTAGTAACTCATTGTTTTACACTTTACAATAAGGCTCCCTTTTGGCAACTATAAATGTTAGTAACTCATAAATAAATGGTCATAAAGAGATGCCAAGAAACATCAAGATGGGAGGGGGGGAATCAACTCAGTGAACACCAGATACCAAGGATGCTGGCTGATGAAGAAGACGAAGTAAGCTAGGTAGCCAATATAAGGCTTAGTCATCTTGCCAAATAGTGAGCCTGTGTCGACGAACTGGTTTATAAATGGTTCTTAATGATTAATAAAGTGTTTACAACCTCATTCATAACCTAATTATAAACCTTTTATGAATCCTTTATTAGGGTAGTCTTATTGTAAAGTGGTACCCAATATTCTAATAAATTCCACAGTTATATTGTGAACCTTGACCGAGCATATCTTTAATGTATTTTAGAGTACATAGCTTCTGGAACATAGCTACAACTCAGCATGCCAAGTTGTATTTTTCTTCGATAATTCATCATGCAAATTCAACCTGCTCCTGTGGAGGTGAGCGGAACTCCTTGGTCTTGCGGGCAGTGAGGGCAGCTGACATGTTGAGCGCTTGCATGACCTGGTTGTAACGAAATCGTTGGTTCTCCTGCAGCTGACCCACAAAGTTGTCAGAGAAGGCAACCACAGCTTCCACCCTGTGGCGCACCTGGCAATCGCACAGGTAGGAGAGCAGGTGGCAGAGCTGGAGGAAGGAATATAACAATTTAGCTCTATCTGAAAAAACAAAATAACAAAGGAATGAGAAAAAGAACATTAAATAAATCTGAATATTCTTTCACCTCAAGTTTGACAGCTTCTGGAAGCATCATTTGAAGAAGTCCTTGATGAGGAGTGACATTTTCTTTTATGTTGCCTCCTGTGCATTGTTCGTCGTCATCATCAGCAGCGTCTTCTTCCTCTTCCTTGTTGAGGGTTTCGGCATTTATGGAGAAGACTGCAGGTTCTATTAGTTTCAGAACTTTCCCCAGATCCTCATCCCCAAATACACCCAACACCAGTAAGTTGTAGAACAGCTTGATAAGGGGAACTAGCAGGAGCTCAAAGCTGCCTCCTACAGGATGTCTCACATTCTGCCCCACAGCCCACACTCCAGCAGTCAGCATCTCCACAGTCAGGTCCTTCAGTATGTCCAGAGGGATTTCTGGGCTGTCTGTGCCGGTTATCTCACCTGTACCATCTGCCTCTAATCCACCACTCCTGACAAAACAAGGAGTGGAGAAACGCATCTGTGGTTTAAGAGATGTGCTGAGACCAGTGCTGAAAATGCCTTCTGGAGGTGGACTATTCCCCGCATTAACACCATAAGCAGAGCTGGGATAAAGGGTGATTTCTCTGGTCTGGTCAGTCATAGGCACAATGTACTCATGGTTCATCATGTGACATTCAGTGGTGTGGCTGCTCAGGTGAACCTGAATAAAAAAAACACGAAAACGTTTTTATTATACTCTAAAGACCAACGTTTCCTAACACTTATCTTAAAGGTAGGGTAGGCAATTCACTTCAGAAACACTTGTTGTTATATTCCATGGAATGCTCTTAACATCCCGATAGCAATGAAAACATTAAATGCTTTGACAATAAATACATAAAACAATTTCATCTGTGGTGCTGTAAAAAGCACATCCGGCCCGGCTCAGATGACTGGATGGCCTACCTGCCTGTCAGCCTTCCATCTGTGCACAAACTTATCTCGTGCTCTCATTGGTCATGTGCGCATACGTGTGTGTGTTGGAGGAGGGGCTCTGTAAGGAAGTCTGAAGGAAGGGGCAGATTTTTTCGGTTGTGTACTTTCAATTCTAGCGCACTCGAGCTGGTTTCTCCATTCTTACCTACCCTACCTTTAATGAATGTAACCTTAAAAAAAAGATAGGAATTCAAACAAGAAATTACCTGCATGAGAAGCTGGTAAAACGCAGAGCGGAGTTGACCAGGAAGGTTGGGATCCTGAATGGCATGAAGGAGCTGGGATTGGTCAACATGACTGCAGAGGGCATGGCAAACTTGAGTGTTTCCAATGTTGCATAAAGAGCAGTAGAGCAGGAGAGTGTGGTGGTGAAAGGTCAAGAGGTCATCCAGTTCTGACAGCTCCAAAATATCAACAGACCTAAATGTATGAGAAGACAAGACGTCCGTGTTGTTGCTTGCTCAAGATCAAGTACATTTAATAAATTAATTGCGGCACCAAATGTAACAGTCTGTTGCATATTTTTATCAAATAAGTGTTTGCTGTCTGGTGCTTTTAGGATCACAGTGGAACAAAACGCATGTCAGATTAAAGCAACTAATGCACAACTTTCTGTGCACTTAAATCTGCAAGCCCAATTCCAAAAACATATTTATTCCACCTGTTTTCATCGGGGATGTGAAGGGTCATGACCTGCAGGGGCTCATGGCATTGGACCCTCCAGCCATGGCGCTCATCTGGCCGATCCACCATCACCTGTAAAGCACGGTCCGGTACTCTGGTCCACGACACCGGGTCGAGATGCTGCACCTGAACCCTCGGAGGACACTGAGGGGTGGCATTCCTTCTTTGGCTGCGAAGCAAACCGGCTGACAGCGGCATCACATTCTGAAACGAGAAGACGACAAATAAAGGGAAATGTGTAACAGACAACTTCACATGTATGAAAAAATAAAACGGAGAAATAGAATAAACTTTAATTCAAAAGAATAGAAAGTCTTAAAACCCTGAAATATTTAAAAACTGCCAATCAGTCAACATCATTTGGTCCAAATGTCTTAAATATGTTGCTTTTTCGTATGATGCTAAAGGAAAGCAAACACAATGTCTCCGAAAGGATTCAAAACAAAAAGTTCCTTTACCTTGGTGCTCCCCAGTTCAAACTGGAACATGTTGCTGGTGGTGGGCTTGACGAAAACAGCAGGAAACAGCTTTGTACTGGCTTCCACCTGATTAACAGTGAAAAAAACACCCTCAGTTTAATAATACAACGCTCAAGTTAAACATGACTCACTATAATTACTTTAATTAGTACAAGTAATTAGTGTAAGAGACCTAGCTCAATGAGTTTAATGTGTTTTTAATTAAGATTAATATACAAGTACTGGGTATATGCAGGAATCCTGAAGTCAAATGTAATACCTTTTAAGACCTTTTTTAAAACCTCTTAAACCCCACCAAAGGGGCCGAAATCACAACATCTGCAAGCAAAAGTGTCTGAGGGCTTCTTAAGATTTAATAAACTATGAATGTTTCATATCTATGTAACGGGAAGAAATTCAGCTAACTGATCTTTTTTTTTTTTTTTTACGCTGAGCCTCTGAATTAGCCACGGGCAAAAAAATATTAAGGTCGTTAGCACAGAACTCTAGCTATACCGATCGTTATAATAATTGGATCTGCACAAACAAGCTTAGATAACATCCTGAGAGTCCACAGATTATAGAAATATAAGGATCATCACTGAGCGATCAGAACTCGTGACAGGGGAAGCAAATACAGACAACACACGAGTAGCTTTAGGTAGCAAAACACGGAGATATGCTCACATTAGCTGTTATTCTGATCAAAAGTCGTGTTCAATGGCATAAAAACGAGAAAAAACACGGCTGAAGGTTAATCCATAGGTTATAGCAATGTGTCTGTCACTTTGAAAAAATTATTGATAATCCATAATTCCATTTTTATGCAAAAATCGGAGAAGAAAAATTATCTGCAAATGGTAGCCACCAGAGGCTAGCGCAGCTTCTGGTTTTTCTACGCATCACTATTACTCCTTACTTGGTAAGCTATGTGTGTATGGGGAACTTTCCCTCGATTCCATTGGCTCTGTGGTTAGAAAGAGATGTCAATCATCAAAATCGACCAAGGGGGTCCAGAGATATGGAAAATCCACCCAAATGACCCCAGAAGTGTTTTTGCTAAAAAAGGTCAAATGTCACTTGTTTTGCAACAATCTTGATACAGGGTACTTATTATATGTTGTACTTTGGATTCCTAAAGCTTTTATTCTACTAACCCATTATCCAAGGGTAGTTTTCAGTATAAGTAAAAAAGATTTTTTGCACGAACACTATAATTTACATTTTTTTACTATGTTCAATCTGAATTTTTTTTTAAATAAAAAACATCTACAGTAGATTGATTCTGACTTTTCTACATCCAACTCACAGGTTTATCATTCCTTTGAGAAAAAAGATTATTAATTTTCCCCTTTTAGAAGTGTAGTTAAGGTCATTTGTTCTGGAAATGTCATTTTCGAGCCTGAGACCTGAAAAACAGGCTTGGGGCCTAACAGTTAAGACCTTTTTTAAGACCCTTTCCATACATTTTAAGACCTCATCGCCACTTGGAGTTTTAACCGGTTACATACACACACTTTACCTCACATTTACTACAGTATTGATTGTCCTTCCTCCTTATCTTCCAACCATTTGGACGCAAACTTGCATTTCCCCATAACAATGTTGTTTAACAACCGGCGTAAACGGACCTTCGCGCGCTATCGAGCAGTGAGCGAGCGATGTCTTGTTCAGATGACGTTAAATCCAACGGGATGCCATAAATAAACTACAAAGAATCACACGACACACCTACGCAATGATTACATTCAGGCACACTTTAGAATACAACCTCTTTGGACAATTTATATACTTATTGAAAACAAGCTACAAAATGTAGTACCTTGGAAAATGCCATTTAATACTTTTTAATAGCCTTAATTTTTGCTAAATTGATTTATCAACTTTTAATACTTTTTAAGACCCCGCGGACAGCCTGAAGTATTACATTTTACAAACACAATACTGATAACTATGAACAAATCAAATAGATTCCTGTGCAGCGTACTTGGTAGAAGGTGGCCATCTCCACTCCGCTGCAGGTAAAGGTGAGCAGCCCGGTGGCCGTGTCGACTGAACATCCGATTTCCAACCCCGTACTTCTGCGACTCTGGGACAGGCCTGTTGCCTCCCCAGCACACACCATGTAACAGTTACACCGCTTCACACTGTGCAAAAGAATAGGGATACGCTTAATTGGCAGTTTGCTGATAACTTGTCATGAAAACTCAAATGGAACACATTTTCACAAGAGTTAATAGCACTGAAGTTCAGTAATGATTAGTTCTTCAGTTGAAAAGTAAATCGGATTTCATAACAGTCTGTGCTTATGGTGTCAAGAGGATAATTATGAAACTATCATCTCTCACTGCAATTAGTATTTTAATTTGAGGTTAAGTTCCCCAGACTGAAAGTATGAGAGTTGTGGTGTTTACTAACCTTTCCTGGACTTTGCCACTGTCATCTCCGAGGGTGACGGTTACAGTGAGGGCATTGTCGGTGCCAAACGTCACGTCGTGTTGATGAAAGTCAGAGGTCACCCAGCCTGCCCACACATTGAACGCCTCCTGGCCCGGAAGAACCCTCACGGAGTAGTAATACTGAAACACAGAGGGCAGCGGGTGTCACTGTTATTTGCATTCCATGTCTCTTTTATGGCTATTGCATATCTGTTGGGGAATAATTTGCCCTGCATGTCCTCCTTCGCCCTATGACGCAGCTGACCAACCTTGAGCAGCCGTTATCTCTCTTAAGGAGGGGCTGCCCTAGCATATTGTTGATGTTGCCAGTTTATGACCGGGCAACTCTCTGTCAGAGATAGTTATTGTTGTGGGACACATCCTTCTCGGGGTGTCGATGACCCGAGCCATAAGCGACAACAAATGTGATTCAGTGTCCTCAGCTGTTTAGGGTTATTAGGGCTATTGAAGAATGTTGATTATTACAGTCCGAACTAGTTAAAACCTCGAGCTACAGGAGGGTTCTTCAGAATTGATTGTGGCATCTCAACCGTGTGGTCAAACCGTGGCCCGTGACAGAATTGTGAATTCTCCGGCCGAAGCTCCAAATAAACTGTCAGTATTTGCCATCAAAGCTCCAGCTCTCCTCGTGTCTCTCTGAGTCCTGACTACAATTGCTTCAGAAGTTTCCCCCACAATATGCACCAGACAAAAGTTTAAAAGCTGCTCTCTGTATGAACTAAAGCCCTGCAGAGCAATTGGTTTTATTTAGGTGCACTCTGAGGCGGCAGGGAAAGCTTCCTGTCATTAATGATGACGGGCATTAGTGAATAACTAAGAAATAACTAGAGAAAAAGGCGTTGTTGTTCTGTGGTTATAATAAGTAAAAATGATAAGAAAATAAAAGCCTTACTCTGGAGCTCTGGATAACATGATCATCTTTGTCAACTACCACATCTTCTAGAAGCCGAGCAGATGAGTTGCTGCTGACGAGGTCTGGTTTGGTCCTCTTCAGCATGAACCTTACAGAAGAGAAAGTTCGCAGATAAAGTGTGCTTGTGGTAAGGCAGACAGCTTGTTTGTTTATATGTCATTTTGTTTTTCAAAACCATGTCATTTTCATTACTTGGTAGACAAAGAAGATAAGCATACAAAACATAACATATCTAAATAACTGGTACATTATTATTTAACGAAGAAAACACTAATGACCCATATCATTTTGGTTTAATCTTCCACATTCCAAATAATATGCATTTGATCAGATATTATAACAGTTTTAGTTTCGCTTCAACCTACCGCTGTTTCAATCTTGATGTTTTGTCGTGACTATGATCCTTATGGTTGAGCTCATCTCTTGAGCCAGCAAAGCTGTGGGCTGACTTCATCAGCACTTCAAAGTCGGAGTCCATCTCCTCCTGCTCTTTCCTTCCTGAAAGGACAACTGGAATTAATTACAGCGAGACACTGGGGAGCTTAAGCAGAACAACAAATCAAGGTCATTATTGAAGAATATCAGTAATCTGGATAGTGGATAATGGATAACTGCAAATAACAGCTACTCACTGCTCGCACACTAATTCTGTCACACACTTTTAATCTTGTAAGGGCTTCGTATTTTTGCATCATGGGTAATGTCAAGGTTTTTGAGCTTAATGTGAACCAAACAGCTCCTTTTTGTAGTCCTATGTGAAGTAATCGTGAGATGTCTGTGGTTGACACACTGTATTTGATATTATATGATGCAATATCACCTGAACCTGGAGAGAGAGAGTTGGAGGCTGCTGGAGGCACCCCCCCCGCTGGGCTTGTGAGGACGGCAGCACATTGGATGGACATGCTGAGCCGGTAAAAGCCCATCTCAATGCTTCCACCGTGGTGTGCAAACATCCTCTGGGAAACCCTCAGGCTGGATAAGGAATCCTTTGAGCCACTGACTCTGGTGACCTTGAATAAGATTTTAACAAGATTTTGAGGATCAGTGCTGTCAATTAACCAGTGCTATGAGCAACTCTGGGTCCCACAGAGCCACTGCAGCACACTACATCCTTGAGAAGACATATTAACAAAGCTACTGGGTAGAAAAGAAACCTATATGGCACACTCACCTGTAGGTTGTGATCCTCAGGCTTTATGGAGGTAAACTGAGGCTGTTTCCAACTCATCCATAGGACTGGGGCTCTGGCCATGTTGACAGCAAACGGTTCGTAGCCCTCCTGCAGGCCGCACACAGCAAAGTACTGCAGAGAGTCAGTGTGGCGACCCAGGTTCAGCCTCCCCACCTGGTTCACTCCAACACTGACCACTGGCAACAGGCCTGGGAAACATTTGGAGAGACAAGACAAAACATATTTCAGGACGATAAATATGTATTTTGCAAAAAGGACAGTTCACCCCAGGATCAAAATTATTTGTTCTCCTTATTGTGATCAGTTTCATGTAGGAACAATGCCCATCAACCTTATTACCTGGCAGAAGGAAGCATATTTTACTCATTATCACCTGTTGGTGGGTGTAGTTTGGTAGAAAGACAATAGTACCTACATGATAGTGCTCACAACAAGGTCTGTAAATTATCTTGAGTTATCCGGTAATCATTTGAAGAAAGAGAATCGAGTACTTCAAGGCAAGTTTGATTTAAGCTGCATTATATATAGGAAAAGGCAGACATCTGTGCAGTTGACATCACCAACACATGACACAAAACAATCTAGGTTAATAAATAGCAGCTATGGTAGGAGATTTTGGAATTGTAATACCATATTAAAACAACTATTTATTATATTCCAGTTGAATAAACACTAGCTTATTCTTTTAAATAATTGTATAAAGCCAAGAACTCTTTCAGACCGTCTCCGATATCAAAGTCCTTGGCAGCCAGCTCCGATCCTCTGTCATTAAACAGCACCTCTCCATTCAGTGTGACCATCATGGTGCGTTCAGCCATGTCCACCAGGCAGCCCACCACATCGCCTCTCTGCCAGGGCCGCCCCAGGGGCTCCACACCCTGATGGTACCACTGAGCCTGAAACAAAGACAGGAGTTACAGAGAGTCGCCTCACACAGTAACAGTGAAAGAGTGATATAACTAACAACTAGGGCTGTCCCGAATACCATTTTTTGGGCTCCAGATATTCGGTAGTAATCAGCAGCGAATATGCGGCGCGCGCTTCAACACGTGTATTTCGGTTTATTCAAGGCATTCATTTTGTTATTCTACAGTATTGTTGTTTTATAGATTTTTGTTAATGTGAATAACCCAATTTATGTTCTTGGAAATTGAAAAGGATATTGTGTGTGTTACTTTCGTTGCAGTTGTATATATGTCTTAAGCATAGACTGTATATATAAATAAGTGTAATAAGTGGTCTTAAGTGTAATTTGGCTAGGCTTCCTATTTTGTATGGACATGCTTTTATTTTGAAGGAGAGTTAGCGCTGTTGACAGGAAGTTGTTGTTGCTATGGAAACAACGTGTCGGTCAAAAGGAGCTGAGATTAATGGAGATGGGCCGGCCGCCACTGCCGATTTCAGCGCCCAATGCAGTCTGTGAGTTGTTTGGACTCGTATCCAAGGTGACGCTACAGTAGTTGATGAGGATGGCTGCGTCTGCAGGTGGAGACTCCGGGTGCTAGTGGATCGCCGGAGCTGTAGATTAACATTTAAATGCTTATTGTAGTTGGAAGTGCAATTCCTGTAGCACCATGGAGCATATGTGTTGGCTGGACCTGTATTTTACAGGAAAGGAGTGAGCAGAGGGTCGAGTTGTCGATTCTTGTTCAGTTTTCTGTGACTATCTTCCTCACCCTCATTTGAGTGTTCCCAAAGCACCAGTGTTCTGCAGTTTGTGTGGGCCTACTGTACTGTTGCACATTTTATACTGTAGAAACTATGTCCAGGACAAGGTATTTGAAAGTCTTGGAAGATTCATAGCTAACCACACTGAAGATTATGGATTATCTCATATTTTCCTCCCCTCTAACATCAACAGAAGTCATAATTTAAGGGGTCATTTCTCAAAAAAGAATTCCAGGGGACCCCCCTAGTATGGTTTGGTCACCATTTCCATAGCCCCACCAAAAATATTTTCCACCAGAACTTGTGCCTCTTCGGGGGGGCGACGTTACGTTGATATTGGTGATTTCAACTGCGGCTGCCAAAAAAAACGGAAAAACACGAATATCCGAATAACGAAATTGAAAACCGAATAGTGGGCCAACGACCGAATATTCGGTACAGCCCTACTAACAACTAGCAGATTGAGATACTTACAGATAGTTGGACTCAAATCAAAAGACCCACAGAGGCTGCTTATGTGTTTGTCCCTTATTTTACAAAGTGGGAAGTGTAGCAATGCTTTATTTGTGATGAAATGTTGACAAAATGGCAATGTTTGGCTATATCAAGTGTTTAATCAGAGTTTTTAAATCCTAATTACGGCTGTTTTAATGTTCAAGTGAGTTGAATTCAGATGATAGTCCTGGATGTTTGCTTTCTATTGTTTCATTTCAGTTCCTCTGAAGCAAATTTTACAGACAAGCAGAAAGCCACAGTTCTGTCTCTACAAAATATCCTCTGATCATCCATTATTTATGATCTCAACCAAGCACCAGTACGTAAACAACTTCTGACTTTTTATCACGTTCAGTCAGATTTTAAATTATGTTTACTGTGAGTGTAAATCAAGAAATGTCAGCCATGTTTTCTAATCAGAATATGAAGAACGGCAAAATGAGGCTGAACAAATTTCCCCTGTGCTTGGGGCTTACTGATGTTTTAACAACTTCAAATTTGAGAGTTCTTAAAATGTTGATGTGAACTATCACATTTAAATGTCTCACCTCAAATCCATCAAAGACGTACGCCTGGTCATCTGAGCCGAGCTCTTTATCTGGAGCACAGTTCGGTCGGGCCCAGCCCACTTTCATATTCCCAGCAGTCACTATTTCAAATTCAAAGTACCACTTCCCCCGAGTCACAGAGAAAGATTTATCTGGTCTGAACACTCTGCTTTTCTCAGTGGGAAAGGGACATGGATTGGATATCGTGGCTGTAAACCCAAGTAAAAGAAAATATATATTAGCTGCCAAATAATCACTTGTTTGCATTACATATAAATTCAAGTTGGCAAACAGTTAACAAACAGAGCCCTATCTTTATTTAAAGGGCACCTATCATGCTATTTTTAGGCAATAGCATAGGTCTCAGATATATAAAAAGATATAAAAAACATGTCTATGAAGTGTTTTGTTCAAAATACCAAACAGATCACCCATTATAGCCATGCCTCATATCCCTCTATTTCAGGGACTACTGTCTAAACTAAATACTGCCGTGATGAAATGCCATATCATGGATTATCAAGGATTATTTCTGAAACAGTTTGGAGCTCAAAGGCTTTCTCTCTTGCCGGTTATACCACAAGGTGAGTTCCATTTTATTTCCTGCTTCTTCGCACACATGCTGTGCAGTACTGGTTAGCTCTGAGTGTTAGCGATGCTAATGTAAACATGCACCGACCATATTACGTCCAAAACAGTCGGGCATTGTTTCTGATAGCAACGTTTCTGATTGGGCCGTGGGTGTAAAGCCAGCCTATATTTCCGATATTACGTCATCTCGGACGCAAATCTGGATCAACTCCGTTGTAGCCCCGTTTTTAGAGATTTGGGTACGGAGGAAAAGAGAGAGAGGGTTTCATTTTCTGACGCTGCGTGAGTTCCCCAACACACCGGGGACACATATTTATGTATAAAAGACATCAAAAAGTGCATTTTGCATGATAGGTCCCCTTTAAGGACCATGCACTACCTTGTACTTTCACAATAAACAACAGTGGTATAACAGAAAATGACAGGGCTTTGATACACACTCTTTTCCTGGTTGAGAGGCTCCAAACTGTAACCGTATGCCAGCAGGGTGCACACACTCTCTCTGACACTCTCCCGGCCCACTCTCCAGCTCCTCTCATCAAGCAGGCAGTAGGGCAACAGGTACGGGCTCCGCTTGGCTTTCACATCCTAAGAACATAGAAACAAAGAGCAAATGCACATGACACACGGAGCAACTACTGTACATGTGGAAGAAAACAGTAGCCTTGTTTGTGTGGCAGAGCATGTTGTGACAGAGACAATGTAGACTTGTAGAGGGAATTGTTTTTTATTTACAATATTCTAAATGCCAGCTAAATGTAATAAGTTGAGAAACATTCTCTACAAAAGTTCAAATGAAATGCAGTGTTTCCCCTAGGATGGAGTCATAGCCGCGGTGCTAAGGCACGTGGGCCCAGCATAATGTGAGCGCGGAGCGTGCGAAGTGCTCCCCGACCAATTTCTTTCTATGTGTCTGCCAGCACAAGAACGGCTCTTGAGGAATAGTGCCAGGGCCGGTTCTAGCCAATTTGCTGCCCTAGGCGAGATTTTATAAAGAATAAATGAAAAATCTCTACAAGAGACAAATACTACAAATCCACATAACAAACAATCAAAAATGAAAAAGGGTCGCCACTTATTATAAGTATAACATTTTTTTTTTATTATTATTTGTATATCGGGGAAACACTGAAATGTATCCTAAGCAGTGACTAGGCAAAACACTAATAAAGCACAACATATAAACCTGTTGCGGTGAATGGGTCCATCCCTGCTTGATACGTTCTCTGGCCCACACGTTGTGATCGTTCTCTGCCAGCAGGTCGACCACCTCCTCGTGGGCTGGGCTCAGAAACACCTGGAGAGGGTCTACTGGAGAGGGTCTGTAGCCGCTGGGCTGCTCGTACCTGAGAGAGGGAATTAGAAAATGGATATGAGCAAGTCAAGATCAGAAATGACACTATGTAGTTAAATCATTGATTATGATTCAGTAGAATGGTTAATATATTCATTAATAATACCGTAGGCAAACTTTTCATGAAAAAATAAACATGAGACAACCCACATGTGGCTACAAACAGTGCACTATTTTTAAATAAATGAAACCCTACCAATTACTCCTATACGCGACGGCTCAAAACAAACAAAATGAATCAATGTGTGAACAAAGACTTTATTAATCATTATAAGGAAAAATGTCAAAACAATTTGTTCTACTTTTATCAAAAGTCACAGAAAGGATTTTAGAATTTTTTTGAAAAAACACATTGTGTTTTAACCTAATACTTTTTTATGTTATGACTCAAATTAAAACGACATGCAAACCAAAATATGATTTTAGATGTATGTTAAGAGAAGCCCAGTGAACTCTTCTGCTATGAGGAAATCCAACATTGTAGTTACGAGAACGAAAATAATATCAAACATGTACATACTTGTTGGCTAGTCTCATGTATTTAACTTTCTCCTCATTATGGTCAGCAGTCAAACCAATGTGAAAGCCCAGAGCCAGGAGAGTCCTACAACAGAAAAACAAACGGAAACGTATAAACTTAAATCAAGCATTGAGAGAATTTACAACTCAAAAGGTTTCAAAGTAGTGTGTATTGCAATAATGCAGGTAGTAGATCTCACCTGAGTGTGTCCTGGGCCATCTGAAGGTTCTGGTTCCTCTCCGTCTCCGACAGCTTGCAGAACTCCATCACACACGGATCATGCCTCTTACCTTCATCTTTCACCTGTTTGACAAAAGCTGATATTTCTTACGCTGCAAAATAATAAAACAGGACAACTGGACACATCAAGTCAATGTTGCTAGTCTCTTACAATGTGTATATATAATGTGATTTCCTTTATGCAATGTGAAGTTGTTTCTGTTTTCTTACAGGTCCATATGTCCATCCAAGATCAATCTTTTCCATTGTCCAGAGTTCATGGATATTCTCAGCCAGTTTTTCTCGGATATTCTCAAGTTGTGGGGGCATTACCACCTAAGGGTAATATGGATTAAGTATAAGGAACTAAACCACATCTTTATGGCATTTTACAGCATAAAAGGTCAACTTCATATTGGATGCCATGTACAATATCGTTAAATCCAATATTCATAACACGTTTTTGTTAATCTAAAATCACTGGTACAAAAAGTTAGAAAAGACATAAATAAAATAAAAAAGAAATAATAAAGAAATTCAGTTCGACTGATGGGAATTTTTTACCTTGCTGATGTCTACTGGTGTGGGAGTAAAGGTCATTGGACTGGAAGGTACCGAGGGGCCAATGAGCTCCAGTTTCCCTTCTCCTTGATCCAGGATGTATTTCTGACACGGCTCTAACTTCAGCTTGACTCTCGGGAGCAGAGCGTCACAGCATGGAGCAAAACCGGGTGGGGGCAAGAAGCGAAACTCTCCATGCCGCCCCCCAAACAGGAAACGGACACTGATTTTAAGAAACAGGACAAGGAAGACATAAAGAATGACGTTTGTTTTTGACTAATCCTTAAAATTAATGGAAAATGTTTACTATAGGAAAGAGACAGTCTATGAAAAACAAATATCAAATATTATTGAATAGCCAATATAATTTTCTTTTTTGCTGTTCCTAATTGATTGTTGTATTAATTTCATTTTAAAATGTTATCACAGTTCAATTACAGTGTACAGAGGTTGTTTGTAGCCATGTTTATATATATTTCATCACGGCAAATTAAAGTCCGCTATACACTGCATCAATTGCACTTTAGTTAATTAACTTAACTAATAATGTCTACATATATTGTCCCTTGTAGAAAAATCAATGAAAAATGAAATAAAAATAAAAGGAAAATTAAACAAAATTGATATCCACTACTGACTTGATTCCGGCAGAGAAGCTGACCACAGGATGGAGAAGTCCGTCTGCACTGAAGTTCTCCAACATGCCCTGCACAGGCAGTCCGTTGACCCGGAAAGAGATGCAGGGAGCACTGAGGTCCAGGCAGCAGCTGACCACGTCCTCGTCTCTCAGGAGGTGAGGGGCGGCCGAGCTCACCCTGCGACCCACGCAGCCTGACATCCAGGAGACACAGCCTTTCAGGTCATTTACATCCTTTTCCTTTTTCTTTTTTTACATTTATATTTTATTAGACATTTTCAAAGATGTCATAAGGACAAGGACATGGCTCACACACATCACAAACAGAACAATAACATGAAGGGTGGGGGGGTAGGGGGATTACAGTGTCAGTTACATTTTATGTATGCATATGGTGTTGTATTTACACATGATTTGCTTCATAATATAGATATACTTCATTGTTTCCTCATTATTATTATAAAACTAAACATTTATAATAGATAAATAAATAGATAAATAGTCAAATAAATAAATATATATACACACACATACATGCACACTTTTCTGATTAATTCACCATTTACATCCTTTTCTAATGTTTGTTGTCAGCATGCGAGTTCAGCAACACACTTTTGAGACTGAAGGAATTATACTTATTTCAAAGAAACACAGAAAAACTCAAATAAAGTGCAGACTAGGCTTGTCTGAATTGATCTTAATGGTGTATTAAGAAACATTTGTCTACACAAAAAGTGATGTTGCTAAACAAACAAAGTAGTGTCTAGTTGCACATAGCACATAGTCACAGCCTAGTGGTATCAGTTTAGGTCGAGGATATTGGAGAATAAACTAATATTGTCTCCGGATAGCTTTGTTTCTATTCTCTTGGCTCTTCAATGACTGCTTTAATTGTATTTAGATGTTATTTTGAATTGGGTTTCTTTATCATTTTGTCTCAATGTGTTTAATGTTTTCTGGAAAGCACTTTGAATTGCTGTGTTGTTGAAATGCGCTATAGACATTATTGGATGGAGACCAGCATAAAAAGCATATTAAATACAATTAAAAGTATTGTTGAAAGCAATATTGATGCTACCGTGGATTTATTATCAATGCTCCCAATTATCTCCATACAGGATTTTTTTTCGCTTATCAATGGAAGTCTGTTATTTCAATAGCTGCTGAGATTTCAAGTTTTCTAAAACCAGGCAAATTGAAAAGAATCAATTGTATTGATTTCTTTGTTGTTTATTTCAATGAGGTGTAGGTACATCTCCAATGTAAGACCTATGGGCACAAAATAAAAAGTATAAGAATGAATTTGAACCATTTTGTAACAACTCACTGATGTTTGCCTCAAAAAGTACCCCAGGCTATATGAAACTTTTTAAAGTTTTTAAATGTTCCGTTTTTATTATGCGATCTATATACACCTTAGTGCGTGAAATAATTCAAGATTACAGAATACAAAATTGAATCTGTATCGAGGGTCGTTTTTTTCCCCTGTCCTTTCAAATATCTCCTTTAGAAGTGACATCACATCCAATTAGTACTGACTCTCGTACCTGACCAGAGGTGAAGCCCATCAAAGCCGTAGGAGCAGAGGTCGTCTCCCACACCGTTGCCCCCCCAGCCCTCCCCTCCTGTGGGCCGGGGCTGGTAGCCCTCAGTGCGAGCCCAGCCAACGCGCAGGTGTGTGGGTTCAGATGTGAGGAAGGGGTCCACATGATCCACAACCAGCTCATAGTACCACCTCCGATGCTGGGCTGAATCCTCCCCCAAAGCCAAAAAGATGTTTGGCCTCATGCTGTGGTGGGGTGGTGTGCAGAGAGTCGGGAGACAACCAGAACGACAAAAAGACAGAAGATAGCAGGGCCCTTCCTTAGTAACAATGTGTTATATTTGGTTTGATTACAATGTTTTATTACAATATTCATAATTACAGAGATATAATTAGGACCTAAAAATGACTGCATTATGATAACTACCACCGAAAAGAAGATAATCTTGGAGAATTACATGCAGTGTATCGTCATCTTAGACAAATATATCACCTTATGAAAAATGCAGGTGCTCAGGTTGAAAGGTATGACTGCAGTAAGTTCAACAACACTGAATTTGTTCGTACCGAATAGAATAATGAACTGAATATCAAGTGAATGTGTAGTCAGCTGCTGCGAGATGCCTGTTTGAGATTTCTCTGCAGTTCACACAGAGCATAACTCAACTCTCTTAGGCACAGCACATTGTATTCTTATGAATGGGTTCTCTTGGACTCACTCTTCCATTAGGTTTTATGAAAATAGTGCCTGTTGTTTTTCTTGCTGATGAACAAACCAGACCAAAAACATAACTTTCTTGGCAGAGGAAAATAAGCATGCAATACAGAACCAACTTCTAATTTCAACATCCCAATATTAATACGAAAACAGAAATACTAAAGAGAATTGAGAGGCAGAGTGTATGACAAACAATAAGATGGAGACGTATTCGCAAAATAAAGTAGTTCATATAGCGACACTCACCTCGCCCCTGACAGTTTTCATTAAACGATAAACATGAGAATAGATGGAAGAAATTGGAGAAATTGGAAAAGGATAGAAAGAGATGTGACCTGGTTAAGAAGGGTCAGAAGATTGGATATAGACATAGATATAATAGGAAAGGGCGTCTGAATAAGTCTACAAAATGTGGAGAAGATAAGAAAATCAATGGGATAAAAGAAACGAGAAATGAAAGAAAAACAGAAGCACGTATGAGCCATTTAGAGGAAGAAAAAGTGATAGGAGATTGCTTGAGGAGCAAGAGATCGTTGGGGAATGGACTGAGCAGGTGCAAAGAATATGGAACAAAATAAGCTATACGGCCTGAGGAACAAAATGGGCCGCTGATAGAGAAAAGCATGATAAAAGAAGGCAGCTGCAACGGAAGAATGAAAACAGCTCAAAGGAAAAAAAAAAGATCAGACTGGCACAGCCGGCCAAAAATATTCAGACAAAATATGATGAAACTGGGAAAAAACAAATGTTCAAAGCCATATAAGTGAGCCTTCTCACTTCAGGCAAGAAGAAACAAAATATATAAATAAATATCAGACATCTGCGCTCGGACAATAACATCACGTTCTTATCAATTCAGAAAAACCAGTTGGTATGAAGACTGAAGGAGACAATTATTTTTCAATAAACTAGAAAAGATGAGTGATGTACTGTGGAGAAAACTGAAGGGATACTTGTATCAAGCATGTGAACATAATGAGATATAGACCAAGATGCACGACAGGTCAGCTATACAAATGCATGAGCAGGTATGAAAGGAGCTAGAAGAAAAATCCCCATGGTGATTCTCCAAGAGTCAATAAAAGCTATGAAGATGCACTGAATTCAACGCACACCAGTTTTAATCTGCTCTTTTATGCAAGATAACAAATATATGTCTACGATTTGTATATATTCTGTAGGTCCTACTTGTGTGTATAGTTAGCAGACAACATATATGTATCATGTTCCAATAACTTTTATCTTATTGCACTATTTTTGTATTTACTTACACTATTTTTTCAGTTTTTCCGTTTTATTGTGTTGCACTGTTGGTGGAGCCTGGGACCTAAGATCGTCATAACTACACTGTAGCTATGTACGTATGACTATTAAAAACCTTGAAACACTTCTAAATGCAGACGACTGACTCAGAGACAAAACTCAAGTCATTGCGTTTCGAGATTTCTAAAATTGTACCTGGTGACCTGATTAGCCAGCCGTGTTTGCAGCAGCAGGTCTCTGTCAGGCAGCAGGTTGTCACAGATGAGGTTTTGATTGGACCGCACAGCTACACCATGACACACACACAGTGAGCACAGCACCTCCAGCACCTGCAAAACAGCAGCTCATTCAGCAATAGCTCGATAAACACATGTAAATTATCCCACAATGGGGAACAGATCATTATCTTTCTGTGTTAGCCCGAGTTCATTTTGTTTTCAAAACATGTTGAAAATGAATACAAAATAGTGTCACAAAAGTCATCTGAGAATTTGCATTATTGTGTTTCAGCAGAAATATACATAAATCATGAGTGACACACGCATTTTGCTTCAATTATTGATAAAGCCTATTATTTTTCCAAATGTAAATGACAGAAAAACATTCACCTTGTGGTTGCATCCATGCTTGTCTAGAAAGGAGATGATAGATTGAATGTGTCCTTCTTTGATGGCGTTGAGTGCTTCAGGACTTTCCACTAAGACACAGTGTAGGACCTCCAAGACACCTGCACATCGATGTTGTTTCTTATTATTGTTTGGAAGATATCATTTATTTATTGTCGAACATTCTTTACACTGCCATGATGCTGAGATAACATATGGTAGCAAATGTTCGAAATAATGTATAGAATATTAAAGTGTTTACAGGAACTTTGCAAAACATAATCTGAATGATTTAAAACAACTCAACCAGTGGCCTGTACTACGAATCCAGTTCAACATACCCTGGATGTTTGAGTTATCTGGATGAACTAACCCAAAGCAAACGCGCTCTCGCTAAGCGGTCCTACGACGCTGGTTATCAACTCGCTAACTCAACCCAGGGTTTCTCTGTCCGGCTGAGTGCGGTTCACGTGAAAGGGGCGAGTTAGCAACATTTGACCAATCACAAACATGGACAAGCGTACTGACAGCGCAGCGTCATACTTCCTGAATGAAAAGTCAACTATAATATTAGACAAATATGCAGACGTTAAACTTTAAACATCCATGACTTAAACACTTTATCCAGGATCAAAGCCACAGAGCTGCACCTGCACGGTGAATACAGCTGGTAAAAGAATGCATACATTAACAGGTTTATGATACCACTGCTGCCCCGTCTAAGACACGAGTGGATCTGACTTTAATTACATTTGACTCAAGTGTTTTGTCAACTTAATGTGTTGATTAAAATAATACTTCTGCATACAGTATGTGACACTGTAAGTGTTGCACGGCCAGATACGGCTCAAGAAGCTGGCTCAGATAAGGAGATATATGATACATTATGATGTGATATGAATGATAATGCGACACATCGACGTCTGCACTTTGAATTGCCTTGTGTTGAAAGGTGCTATATAAATACACTTGCTTTGCCTTGACTTGCACTCAGTGCCGCGGACTGTACGTAATGTTACTCTGATCCGGTTACTTATGTTGTGTCAGATATTTAAGTAAGCTTTCTTAACGCTAATGTTATAATAGTCAGATTGCTCTGAAGATGGGAGGTGATATTCTATTAATTTTCACGTTCACACAGTCGGTGATTTTTGCCGGCCGTCTTTCCTGCGACGGCAGTTTTTCTGTATTTCCTTTCTCCTGTAATATGACTTGATAGCTTTGAACTCCGCACACTGAGCTCTGATTGGTCAGCAGGCGGTGCTTTCACTGCTTTGATCTCTTATCTGGAACCTAACCAGCTCCAGAGCAGGTTAGCCGTTCAGCATAAGTTACCATGGAGATCTAACCCGGTAAGAAGAGAACCAGCGTCGTAGGACCGGAAACCCAGAGTTAACCCTGAAGTCAACTCGCTAAGCAAAAATCCGGCTTCGTAGTATAGGCCACAGGTGTACTAAAACTAAGATCAACGTTTTCTTTTTTGTTAGAACGTTTTACAAATTAAAAACAGGAATATTAATTAATTGCCCACAAATCCAACCAACCACAAGAGGCCTCCAGACGGTCCAGCCTGCTGATCAGCCAGTCGAGAGAACTGGAGAAATGTGCACAGTTTACACGGTTTCCCCGGATCAGAGCAGCTGCAGGAGCAAATTCAGGATTTCATTTAAAGGGATTTCAAGACATCGCACTTAGACACAACATAATCCATGTTTTCCAAGCAAAACAGAAGAATCAAAAGCATGTTTAGGGCAACTCGTAGATAGGTATTCCAGTTTGAATCTAAATGGGTTAACATCAGAAGAAAATGTGTTTGCAATAGATGATAGATGTTGTAGTGTCAGTATTAAAAAAACAATGGGCAATCGACACCGAGAAGACGTGTGTTACTCCTCACCCAGCAGCTCGTAGAAACGGTTGAGGATGGTCTCCCACTCTTCTCCTTTGTCACTCTGTGCAACCTCAGCAAAATGAGAGCCACCGCTGTAATGGTGTAGACGATCAATACAATCCAGAACAAAATCTATTACACCCTGAGAAGAAAAGAGAACAAACTCAAGGAACAGTGACAAACAATTCACACGTAGGGCCGGTTTAAAGGTTCACACATAGATGTACCTCTTCTTGAAACATGTTCTGCCGACTCTTCAGCGCTCTCATGTTGTTCTGCTTAGCTTCATGGCTCTGCCCCTCCGATGGAAGCTGGAAATATTTGATTAGATCTTGCAGACTACATGTCACTATCTCCATTGGCAGGCTGACAGACTTGAGGTTTTCTTGTTGGCTTGAACCGTCCAGTTTCCTAGAGATGGATAGAATACTTCATGAGAGAATTTTCTATGAGACTAATCTGTTACTTACAGAACGTTAGTTGTCAGGCCCTTTAAAAATTGGTTGAGCCAAAAGAGATTCCATCTTCTCCATCTCTTTTCTCAGTGCTAATAGAGCGCCACAGTGACGCGTCCTAAAACCCGGAGGTAAACTCCTTCCGGTTCCTTCGACAAAAACCAATGCAATTTCTCCATAGGATTTTGGAAAATAGCTGGAAATAAGGTCTGTGGTTGAAACACATTTAAGAGACGGATCACGTTTTGTTCAGCCGATATCCACATGTCTATCCTACTTTTATAATTTTCTAATCATAAATCTAGTCGCCAGAACCAGAAGCAAACGTTATGCTAAAAAGGAACAGCAGCAGGGTTGCTGCTTCAACGTCAAGCCAACTTAAGATCCATTTTCAAAACTACAGATTCTAAATGGTACAAGTTGAAGCGTTTGTTTTAACAGGAGGCCGGTACTTGCTTTCGAGCAGAACAGGGGCAAACAAACTTAGACGAGTGTTTACGTGTTCGGTGTAATGACGTACAACGTTCTCCACAACTTCTGTAGTCCTATTCAGCCACATGTTAACAACCATCGCTTTTCAGACACGTCAACTCTTCAAAAATCACCAGTGGGGTCACTGCTGATGTATTTAATGTTGTAGAACAAAACGTGATCCGTCTCTTCAATGTGTCTCAACCACAGACCTTATTTCGAGCTATTTTCAAAAATCCTAAGGCGAAATCCCATTGCTTTTTGTCGAAGGAACCGGAAGTGGTCAAAATGCTAACTTACTTCCGGTTTTTAGGACGCGTCACTGTGGCACTCTATTAAAGTTAATTAAATTGAGTTTCCAGCTTTTTAATCAGCATGCCATTATTCCAACAGCTTACTTTTTTTTTGTATACAGTTATTATAAGAAATCGCTTAAATCAATACATCTGTAATGGCTGATATATGAACCAGGCCTTGTGAGGTTTTTTCGCTCTCACAAGGACGGCAGGAAACATCGACCTTCACTCGGTCATTTCTGAATACCACACTGATAGAGACATTGTTACAATGACTCGGAGTCTAGACAAGGTATTCAGTACCTGATAAAGCAAGTGAAGAGTAGAGTAGCACTGCGGATGAGTCTGGCGGTGTGAGATTCTTCCCTTTGAGAACGAGACAGCGTCAGCCCATCGTCCATATGACCCTCGCTGTGCAGAATGGCCTGGAAAAACATAATTTGCAAACATTCCTAAGTCTTTCTAAAAGTGCAAATCAGTGCATTTATCTTAAATCAATATATAGTCAATATATAAAATGAGTCCTACCCCTTTGGTTAATCAATAATGATTGTCTTGATATAAACGTTTTGAATTTAAGAAGGTATACCTTTCTCTGAGCCCCTCCCATGCGTGTAGATGCGTCCACAGCTTGGTAGGTGAGCCAGAGTCCAGAGTCTACATGCTGAACGTAACAAATGGAGTCTCCATACTTGATCTCTGGGATCCCCATGCCATCGACGTTAGTCTTTGTGCCAGCGTCAAGCTTCTCCTGTATGGGACAGTGTTTCATGTTTCACAAACAGGTGTGTTTATCTGATAATAAACAGATCTAATACACAAATGACCTTTCTTTAACCTTTTTCAGTCAGGCCCCCCTTGTGTAATTGGAAATATTTTCGAGCCCCCCCTAATCCGGTTCCCACTGAGATTGGTAGAATTAATTGTATATACACTGAACAAAAATATAAACAGTATTTGTAATTGTTTCAATTAGGCCTCATTATTTCACAGTGGCACAGGATCATCTGCCATTACAAGCACTTTTGTTCATGTTCAATCCATAATAAAATTATAATTGGATCTTTTTGTCTAATTATTATTACTAGCAGAGAAAATGTAATTTTTGTACAACTACACTGAACAAAATATAAACGCAACACTTTTGTTTTTGCTCCCATTTTTCATGAGATGAACTCAAAGATCTAAAACATTTTCTACATACACAAAATAACCCACCACCACCATGGGCCACTCGATTCACAACATTACCCTAACCCTACCCCTCACACCAGATACTGACTGGTTTTCGGACCCCCCCCAGACCCCCCCAATAAAGCAAAACTGCACGTTTCAGAGTGGCCTTTTATTGTGGCCAGCCTAAGGCACACCTGTGCAATAATCATGCTGTCTAATCAGCATCTTGATATGCCACACCTGTGAGGTGGGATGGATTATCTCGGCAAAGGAGAAGTGCTCACGATCACAGATTTTTTCAGATTTGTGAACAATATTTGAGAGAAATGGTTATTTTGTGTGATCACTGATTAGACAGCATGATTATTGCACAGGTGTGCAGAAAATGTTTTAGATCTTTGAGTTCATCTCATGAAAAATGGGAGCAAAAACAAAAGTGTTGCGTTTATATTTTGTTCAGTGTAGTTGTACAAAAATTACATTTTCTCTGCTAGTAATAATAATTAGACAAAAAGATCCAATTATAATTTTATTATGGATTGAACATGAACAAAAGTGCTTGTAATGGCAGATGATCCTGTGCCACTGTGAAATAATGAGGCCTAATTGAAACAATTACAAATACTGCTTATCGATCCGGTTCTTTAACGGTATTTTTATAGGTTATCTTTGTTATTTATTTAGGGGAAAAACTAACCAAATTAGAAACAGAATTCACATTGATTCATTGTATGTTTATTGTGGATTATGGGCAGCTAGCACACATTAAAATACCTGCAGTGGTGGTAGTAAGTAGATTTACTCAAGAACTGTACTTATTTTGAGGTACTTTATCACTTTTGCTTCTTTGTAATTCTGCTCCTCGACAGTCCAGAGGTAAATAGTGTACTTTTACTCCACTACATGTATTTAACACCTTTAGTTACTTGATGTGAAATATAATCAACTCTTAAATCAGACTTTAGTTACACCTGGAGTAAATTCACAAGCTACCCTGCAGTATACTACTTTTACTTAAGTACTTGATCTGAGTACTTCTCCCACCTTACACGTAATTGGGGCAACAGAACTCTGAGTTAAGGATGTTGAAAACGGTGCATTTCTCCGTATGAATATGATGCCTTTTGGCCAGCTGATGGACAGATTGCTCGTGTTTCCGCGAAAATACTTATGGCAAACAAGCATTGACAAAACAATCTGTTGTTTCGAGCTCTTTAGATTAGATTGTCACTTTTGAACGCTATGTTCTAACGAACACGTTAGATGTCAAGGGAACTGCCGGTTGTGATAAAAATGTGTCAATTTCATTGATTTTACGAGCAAACATTGTTTGTTTACAACTTCTTCACAAGCTTCACGTGTCCCCCCTTCAATAGCGGAGAACCACTGCTTTAACTGGAGAATTATGCCTTAATCGAAGGAGCGTTAAAAGAGTGTAGGCTCTTTTTTGTGTGACTCCTGACCTTTGATGATCGAAAGCAGAAAGAGGTCGTGATGATGTCAGCTTTGTCTCGATCAACCAGATGCAGTCCCTTCTCCTCTGTTAGACCCAGGTAACGACCAGTGGTCACATGACGGAGCCGGAAAGGCTGCCCCCAGCATGTGTGCCTACCACTCCAACTTAGAAAAATCAAGAGCATTGTGGTTTTAGTAGGGCTGTGCCAAATGTCAATTTTAAACATTTGAAGACTTGCTTTTAAGACATCATCAAACTAAATCCTAATGATTGAATACATTGGATTTCTGAGTTTTTAGGTAATCTAATATCAGTTTCCTCAACATAAATACATGTAGGTACTGACTGAGGACTGAGCAGTCGCTCTATGTGTGTGTGTGTGTGTGTGTGTGTGTGTGTGTGTGTGTGTGTGTGTGTGTGTGTGTGTGTGTGTGTGTGTGTGTGTGTGTGTGTGTGTGTGTGTGTGTGTGTGTGTGTGTGTGTGTGTGTGTGTGTGTGTGTGTGTGTGTGTGTGTGTGTGTGTGTGTGTGTGTGTGTGTGTGTGTGTGTGTGTGTGTGTGTGTGTGTGTGTGTGTGTGTGTGTGTGTGTGTGTGTGTGAGAGAGAGAGACAGTGAGACAGTGAGAGGGGAATAGAAGGTGGAAGGCTGACTATTACACAGATTGTTTTGTGAAATGTAATGAGTCTGTCATTTGCCTGGCCATTACCGTGGGTCAATCTGTGAACAAACAAATCTAAATTAAAATCTAATTCCACACTATATAATTATATTAGTGTAGCCTCCGTAGAACTGTGCAGAAATACCATGTTTAAACAGAACAAATAGACATGTAAATAAAAACTGCGCAGGAAGAAAAGATGGATTTGGAATTGGATTGTAAACATGATGAATGAAGTTTTAAATCGTCAAACAATTCAGTACATCCCTAGTTTTAAGTTGGGTGTGTTTTGCTTTGAAGGAACATTTGCAGTCCAAATCATTTAGTTTTCCCTCTTTGGGAGCACGCAGCGGACACACAGCCTTAATTCCATTCTGGGCAAGTGATATAAAATATGCTTCCAGCCTTTGTGGGCGACAAACAGCAGAAAGAGATTCTGGGCCCAGCTCTGGCAGTGACCGGCAGCAGTGTGTGCAACATTATACTCCCATATGGTCTTAACAACAAACAACTTCTGTACATTTTTTGATCTGTAAATGAGACTGTAAAAACGTTTTCAAAACGGGATGGTGATTTCAACATGTTTAAAACCGTAGATCAAAAACAAAACAAAAAAATGTGTGTGGCTGAATATTACTTCCTGCGTATACTCACACAACACGCAGTATCTCCAGCCTCCAGAGAGAGCGGGCATGGCTGGAGACTGATCCAATCTCATAATGCATTATCCTAAATTAAGAAGGAAAAGAAAAAAGACATGACCACAGAGGTAAAGGATGCTTTGTTTAGCTGACATTACAGACCACTGGTCGTTTCATCTGACCTTTGCAGCTCCTCTCCCTGCTCAGTGGATGGAATAGTCAAACATGCGTCACTATGGCTGTGGAGAAGCCTCAGTGTGTCATCCCCCTTGAGGTAACCTAGAATTAGCACAACAGAAAACAGACGTAATTTTTGAACAGGCATTTCTTTGGCTATAACTGGTATCTAAACATGGGTCATTACTCCAAACTAATTGCAGGTATGTCTAATAATAATTGAAGGCAAAGTTGTTGAACTGAGTAATGACTGAACATCATACAATTCTTAATTTTAGCCATCGCCATCGAAACATCAGGGGACCTTACGAGTTGCTGGACACAACAAAAGGTGGGTCTTGTCCTTTTAGAGACTAAACGTTTGTTTTTTCAATTAACTTAGAGAGGAAAATATAAAATGAAACTTGCCTTGAGCAACCCCACCTCCAGAGCAAATGGGAGCGACACTCCAGAGAGTTTGCTGGAAGGCTGCATTAACAATCAGGCTGTCACTCAAGCTTTTGTTGTCAACTGCAGTGCCAAAGGACAGGTGCTGGGAAGAAACAAAAATATGCTCATCAACAATGAATGCCACTTTTGATTTTGCTATTACAAAAGCTGTTATCATGAACAATTATGCTAATCAACACACAGGAGGCAGAGAGAACTTAGATTGCAAACTACCAAAGAAATTCAATGGAAATTGACATGTAAATGGTTGGTTTCTCCTTCTGCAAAGAGGAGGAATAAAGTCGATTGAACACACATTCAATGTCCACATTTAATTAGTAGTTTGAAAACTCATCAAACAGGTTTGTGTGTTAGACAATGAAGCAGATTCTTGGTCATCTAAGCATCAAAACCCCTACTGACTCACCAGATATCTCTCTGAAGAAACATTGACAAGGATGAGGTCATCTCCAACTCGCACTTTCTCACCCTCTGACCTCTGTCTGGACGCAGGGTGGACGGTCCACCAACATGCCTCACCTGAGCCACACATATGCAGTTTAGTTTAAATAAATATTAAATAAAATTGTCATCATAGTCTAGCACTTTCATTCTAAACAAATACATTGACTATATTTCTTTATTTTTGTTTCTTGTCTATCCACCCATCAAGCAAAGCAAATCCCTTATATGTGAAAACCTACTTGGCAATAAACTGGATTTTGATTCTTATCAGACTCAAAAAGTCCCAACAATAAATACCTGCTTTATCCTCTTGCAGACCAACATCAAAAGCCAGCTTGTCCGTTGAAGTGTGAGATGAAGACAAGCAGCTGAGATACTGTTAGTGAAATAAACAGATATATTTTACAGCGAACATATGAACAAATGGTTTTGAAAAAGCTAATAAAACTGTTGGCAAAGTAAGATGGACCCCTTCTGATTTATCGCTGCATTATATGAGGATGACTCACCATGCTACTATATGAGTGTAGGAACAACACTGCCTGGCCATATAGAAGGGTGCGATGGCTTCCTCCAGCTCCCACCTGTGAATCACATTATTGAACTCAGAGTTTGTGTAGCTTGAAAAGTGGATAAAAAAATATAGAAACAAAGACTTAATAAAAATACAGAAACCGATCAATTTAAACACCCACCTCTGCAGCCAGATGCACACTGTGGGCCAGCATCTCCTGCAGGGCTCGCACAGAGAGGCACTGGGCCAGAACGAAGCCACACACAGACAGGTCGGGTGGAACATTCTGCAAGAAATAAAAAGACAGCAGAGCATGTGTCATTGCGGCAGCTTTATATCCAACCCTCCACAGGGCAAAACTCCTGTAAGCAGTGACAAGGACCTCAGACATTTGGGAATTAGGCAGTCTAAATCGGGTATAAAGAGGAAAATCTGGCACACAAGAGGACTTTAACATTATTATAAAATATTGAATGTGATTAGGTATTCATTTAGAGATGTTGAAAGACAGTTGTAGGTTAACAGATTGTGTTCCCAATTCTATTTTTTGAATGTTTGATTGACTTTATTCAATTAATCTTACTAAAAAAAATATATATTATAAAACATTAGAGAATTATTTGCATCATGTTATGCATCTCTCTTCTATCATTACATATTTTAAGTGACAGTAATTGACAATTAGACCTCTCTGGGAATGTGAAAAGACTTTGAGATGGAGCTCTTTACCTTGCAATTAGAGGTGGGCTCAAGCCTGCAAAGTTGGCTGCCAAAGCCCTCTGCAGCAAGACAGAGTTTCACATGTTCCTCCTGGGAGCTGAAGGTACTCTGCAAAACCACCTCATCTCCCTGAGAAAAACACACAGAAAGAAGCCAGCAGTAAGCACAATCTCAAAAGTATAAAAGAAAAAAGTAGATCAATAGAACA
Source organism: Pseudochaenichthys georgianus (assembly GCF_902827115.2). Taxonomy (NCBI): domain Eukaryota; kingdom Metazoa; phylum Chordata; class Actinopteri; order Perciformes; family Channichthyidae; genus Pseudochaenichthys; species Pseudochaenichthys georgianus. Next base: position 30,317,738 of record NC_047517.1, read on the forward strand.
AATGCAAATTAAGATTCAAATGATTTGTTTGTGAAGGCCAAAGCTGAAACAGATCAATTATAAACCCAGGAACAAAAAGATAATTCAAGCCCTCAAAAATGTAAGCTTTAAAGCAGCCTTTGATATACAGTATGAGACCATACAGCTTACTATTGTTTAATATTAATAGAAATATTTATTTGTGAACCAACATGCTCATCAAGGCAAGCATGAATATGGCTATTAGGAATCCTAACCCAAAAATAGCTAACAAATATCACAAAACCTGAGTTGTCATAGCTTGTTTACAAATGCACCAAAGAGTAAGTCCAGCCTTACTCTAAATGCTTTTACAGTATCTCTCAGCTAAATGGATCTTATCTTCATGTAAATGCCAAATTGACCATATCAGAGGAATCAGGCTTTTCACATCTATTTAAGGTACTGAAGAAAGGGACAACAGACGACTGCTATCCAAAATGCAGCCATGACGAGCAACACCTCTCCATACCCAGGGCTGCATACCTCCATATTGGGAAGACACTGCACAGTTTGACCCATGATTCACCCTGCTTTCCACTCTTCATATCAGCAGTACTCTGCAATCAGTCACACACACTGTCCAGTGCTGAGAAGCTGTGGGGCATTCAGATGGCTAAAGCACTCGGCTCTTCTTCAAGGTACATTTCGCAAGTGAAAATTCACTGCGCCACAAGACTTATTCCAAAAGTCAAAAGGCCTGACAATTGAAAAACCAAGTTCATAAAGCAGAAACACCTTGCTTCATATGAAGCATAAGGACAGTAATACGCTTACAACATAAAACGGTGACTTTCAAAGGAAAATGCAAAGGTGCTATCTCACACATGTCATATATTTAACTAGTATGTCTAATAGAGACATTAAGCGTGGGGCATGATTTGTCAGGATCTGGGTGGCTAATTTAATTATGTATGACACAGATATCCACAATGTAATTTCATTTTGTGGATACTGGGTCAGTAACCATCTGAATCACTGCCTGCGTGGTGTTTCATATCCCACAACAGACACTCTCCTTCCCTGTGACATGCCCTTATCACAGGGTAAGATAACAAGCAGTGAAAGGACAAACTTACAACCAGAGAGCATGATAGCATCTTGCAAACCATTTGTGGTATTCTTTTAAACTAAACTGATGAAGATAGTAATAATGCTGCTGGGAGCTGTGCAAAAAAACATTTTTTAATTAAATGTTGTTAATGTTACATTCATGTTATTTAAATATAAATCAAACATTATTTCAATACAACAACACTGTTAAAAACGTTGCCTTTAGAGGAGATTTTTGAATTGTTAATCTGTATTAAATAAGTAACTAACGAGTAGACAATATTACAATTGGGGTGATAATAATACATTTATTTTGGGGGGCGCCTTTCATAACACCCAAAGACACCTTACATGGCATAGGGGCAATATAGGGAACAATTAAAACAGTGGGTTTAGTGAAGTATCAGCCGGGGTAAGACAAGACAAACAACAGGAAATGGACTATAGAAGGACACAAAAGGACACAGGGTACCATTTATAAAGAAAATGCCAGTGATACAATATTGCAATAAATTATTCTGGAGCCATTTAGGTTGGGGTTTTTTTTTTATTAAGGTTTTGTAAGAGTTAACGTTTCGCCTTCACAGAAATGTAAGGTAACTTAACTAGCAAACATTTTCAAATATTGGACACTTTAATTAGAAGTTAACTTTATTATGTTTGTATCCTAAGACAATACTACATCCTGAGGACTAGCAACATACACATTCATAGTTATATAGTTGTGAGTTAAGTGGTTTTACATAAAAAATGTAACACTTTATGTCAATGGTTTCCTTTCAAAGAGCTTAGAAAATTAATAATTGTTGACATAGCTTGAGCTAGCTAATTAGCCTGTTAGCTAGTTTGCTAACCCACACATCATTCCTCTGGGTAAAACTTTTTGCCAAAAAATGTCCACTCCTCACCGTTCGTAGAAAATGGAACTCTTCGTTGCCCTCTCCCAGTGTCAGTCATTATTGAGAACAAAACAAGCCACACAAGACAGACTTGAGTATCATTACTGTCACTGAAATGGAGGAGGAGGACTGCCAAAATAAGTAGTGAGAAGGTGTTCAGAGGGCGGAGTCTGCCCGAGTACTGCCCGAGTCTGCCCCACGCCACTCCCGTGACGCTATTTTGGCGGGAGGGCTTTATGTCAAGTGAAGAAGGATGCAGTTCCAGGCCTGTCTACGTCTTCTACAATTATATTACCTGCAGAGTTGAGAGAAGTACTCAGATCTTGTACTGTAGGCTACTTGTGTAAAAGTACAAGTACCAGGGTCAGAGTGTAGGAATACTCTATAACAATTAAAAGACCTACAATCAAAATGTTACTCAAGTAAAAGTACAAAAGTATTGGCATCAAAATACTACCTACTTATTATGCAGATCTGCCCATTTCAGATCATTTGATTATAATTATGGATGGAATAATGTGTTTATCAAAGCTGGTAAAGGTGCAGCTAGCTCTTTTATTTACTTTGTATACTGTAAGGTAGTTTGTGAATGCTACTCCAGGTTTAACTAAAGTCTTATTTAAGTGTTTTTATTTCACTTTATTAATCCAAGTCTGTAAAGTAACTAAAGGTGCAAAATAAATGTAGTGGAGTAAACGTACACGATTTGAAACTGAATTGTAGTGGAGTAGAATTACTACGTAGCAACACATTGAAATACTAAAGTAAAGTAGCCTACAAGTATCTCAACATTTTACTTAAGTACAGTACTTGAATCAATGTACTTAGTTACTTTACACCTCTGACCTGCTAATTATGTATGGTTAATATACTTCTGGGGAATGTACATCCACTCATTTGGGATTTGGAATAGGCCTAATACTCAACACCCGATTCAATATCCAAAAAGTGTTGTTTTCAGTTTGAGTAGTAAACGGCTTAAAATACTGGTTTAGAAAAAACTACCAAAATATAATACTCATTATTTAATGAGTAGCATTTGGCCTAGCACCATAAAATGGAAATACTCAAGTATTAATTTGAACTTTTGTATTGGCCTGTGTTGAGTTGTGGGATATGTTAATTGTCTAAGCTTTAAAACATTTTTAAAAACAGTACAAAGGAAACATCTTGGAGGTTTTAGACAAAGTTACTCCGCTTCTAGAGCAAAGTCTTGATTTCCTCCAGTCTGCCTTTGATGTTGTTCAAACGACCCATTATCAACTCAAGTTAGTATTAAATGCAGACAAATCCAAACTGATATTTTCAAATGGCAAAAAGTTACCTTCTATTCAAGATTTGTACTGTTCAAGGGACTGATATTGAAAGGGTCACTACTTACAAATATCTGGGTTTTATTATTGACCAGAACTTGTCTTTCAAGTTACACACGGAAAATGTTGTTTCAAAGCTAAAAATAAAATTAGGTTTCTTTCATATAAACAAATCCTGTTTCTCCTTTCAAGGAAACATTTGATCTCTGCAACGTTTTCCCTGTATTGGATTATGGTGATCTGCTTTATTTGAATGCCTCTGACCAGTGCCTAAAGAGTTTGGGATACTTTGCAGACTTTCCCGTTGGGTTTTATTTATAAATCTCTGCTTGGGCTGGTTCCTACGGAGCCCCTAGGGGAACATGGAGAAGGGAAAAAATGTATTTGAAAAAAATACAAATAAAAATGTTTGCGAAATATCGCAAACCTTTGCGAGATCTCGCAAAACCCCGTTGCAGTTTGTAGACGGTCCCAAGCACTCCTCTCCCTCCTCAAGCTGCAGATTGTGACCAATGATTGATGTTTAGCACGGATGACGGCGCGTATCGAACTGTTCTGATAAAAACGACTCTGTAGCTCGTTGTCTACCTTGCTATGATTGTAAAGTCATGTTGTTTGTATTTTTACAACGTTATGTTCATGAGTTATTGATCCGCAAAATTCGAATCTGTCAATAACTCAGCTCAGAGGGACGTGCATGTCCCCTCGCTCTGAGTGTTCTCTTGATGTGTCTTTCACTTATGTGAAACCCGTGCCTATTGCCAAGCACTGATGTTATATCTTCTTCTTTTTTTTTTTTGTATGATTTATTTATGAGATTTTGAGCACAACAGACATACAATACACCTCCTACATGGAGTGAGATTGATATGAATACTAGGGAACAAGGTATCAACAAAGACACAGGCTGGTGTTAAATTACAGGCTGTTTTTAACATTATTCAGACTCAGCTCTCTGAACTAAAGCTTCTTTAAATGTTGAGAAAACCAAGGTAATGCTCTTTTCTAAAGCTAAAAGACACCAGAGCCTGTTTTAGATATTGTAACTACGCAAGGAATAAAACTTGAAGTGGTTACCTGTTACAAATACCTTGGTATCTGGCTTGATGATTGTCTCACTTTTAAACTGCTTAAAAAGCTGAGGGTTATGCTAGGTTTCTTCTACAGGAACAGTCCTGTTTCTCGCTTGAGGCCAGGAAAAGGCTAGTCACTGTCACCTTTTTACCTGTGCTGGAATATGGTGATTTGATGTATATGAATGCACCTGCCAATTTCCTGGTCAAGTTAGATGCTGCGTATCACAGTGCACTAGGATTTGTGACAAACTGTAAGTATTAACCCATCACTGTACCCTGTATGCAAGGGCTGGTTTGCTTTCACTAACTGTACGGAGGCTCAGTCACTGGTACATTTTTATATACAAAGCCATGTTAGGGAACACTTCCATCTTATATCTGCTCCTGATCTCACGGGACATTGTAAGTGGCTACTGCCTGAGATCGAATGCTGTGGTTTTATTAAATGTGCCAACTACTAGGACTGTCTTAGGGAAGACAGCTTTAGATGCGCAGCTCCTCTGTCTTGGAATAGTCTGCAAATTAATGGAAATGAACAATCTGGTGCCACTAAATGTTTTTAAAGCTCGGTTGGATGCTACTCAATCGGAAGCTATTGGTACCTGTTTATGTGGATAATTATGTAAATGATGCCGTATGATGTCCTTTTGTTGTTCTATTTATGTTTTATGTTTCATGTGGAACTACTTGAGCAGGTCTCCCTTGAAAAGAGATCAATGGTCTCAATGGGATTTATCTGTATAAATAAAGGTTTGAAATGAAATTGAAGTGAGCCATTTTGCAGTGATTCGTTGAACATGTTAAGTAGAATGCGGTGAAAGTGTATCTGTAAATGTTTTAAAAAATTCATCAGGGAAACCGTCAGGGCCAGGGCTTTTCCCATTCTGCATAAACATTAAAGCACTCCTAAATTCGTCTATTGTAAATGGTGCATCCAGATTAGATGCCACTTCAGAGTTGATAGAAGGGATATCTAGGAACTAAAAAAGTGTTCGTACTGTGTTTCGTTGTCTGGGCACTCAGAGGAGTTAATGACGCATACAAATCCCTGAACTGACCGTTAATGGATTGAGGGTTAATGGTTGGTCCAATATCTGTGTTAATTTGGGCGATGTGCAATGATGAGGAGGATTGCCTAATCTGGTGAGCCAGCAACCTACTTGGTTTATCTCCAAATTCATAATAATTATGGCGTGTTTTTAACAGGGACTGTGCTGTTTCGTTGGAGGTCAGAATGTCATATTCCGCCTTTTTTGTGAGTAAGTCTTTGAAAAGATCAGCATCAGGTGTGTCTACACACTTTGACTGCAGCTCTGCTATATACTTGGAGAGAGTGGCCTTGTTTTCCATAGCAATCTTTCTCTGATAAGCAGAGTAAGATATTATTTCTCCTCTTAAGTAAGCTTTACATGTCTTCACACACACATACGGGTATTGGGCCGAGGGCGACACCGTACTTCCGGTATCCGCCGTTTTACGCGAGGTGCAAGCAGGCCGAGGGTTTAGCCGTACACCGTCTAGGTGTTGCTAAGCTTCCTGTACTGAATATCATAGTCTATTGCCTTAATCAATATCTGGTCAACTCTAAAATACCACATATATGCAATTTCATGATAATATTATTGTGACAAGTGGGGTATCCACCTGGTGTTTCCAGAAATTAGACGTAGATGCAGCCAAAATCGACGCAGTCTGTAAAGGCAATCCGACAACCCACACAGCTCTAGTTTACGCTGGTAACGACCTAGAGCACACCCTCAAGTGCAGAGATGTAATCCGAAGACATGCAGCGATTTCTTCGGTCGTTAATTCAGAAAAAAAAACCTAGTGCGCTCTGCCTTGCTACGTTAGCTAGCTGTTTATATTTGCACTTCCAGGAAATTTGCACCTCCATGAAAATGGCGTATTTATATATATATATAGCGCGTGTTGCATTGTGGGTAGCTCGTGACGTCACTGTGTGTGAAAGAATTGGTAGATATGAAAGATCAATACGACTGTTAATTGTGTTAATAAAGTTGGTGTCAGAAAGTAGCAATGAATTAAAGCACCAGGGAGAGCGGGATCTGCCTGGGAAGGAGACATCCATGACGACGGTTGCATGATCTGAAATTACAATGGGACTGTAGGAACATGACATGACAGAGGAGAGGAGTTTACTATCAATGAGAAATAAATCTATTCGTGAGGACGTTCCATGAACAGGAGAGAAGAATGAGAACTGCTTGGTGCTAGGATTAAAAAAGCGCCAGGTGTCTGAGACGGCATATTGTTTCCATAAACAGCTGGATTACTTTAGATGATTTAGAAGATGAAGCATAAGGCCTGTTGGATGAGCGATCAAGCGAGGAATCAAGACAGCAGTTGAAGTCACCACCAAGGATAAGCTGATGAGAGAGAAAAAAAAGTTCTTAAAAAGTTCTCATTATCCCAATTTGGGCCATACACATTTGCCAACACCAGGTTATTAGCCCCAATTCTACCTGTAACAATTATAAAGCGTCCATTAGGGTCTGTAATGACAGTGGACATTGACAAGGGAATTGATTTATGAATTACAATTGCAGCCCCGCGTGCCTTGCTTGAAAATGAGGAGTGTTAAAGTTGGCCTACCCAACCTCTCTTAAGTTTAACGTGATCTAACGGCTTAAGGTGGGTCTCTTGTAAAAAGGCTATTTTAGTGTTAAGGAATATAAGATGGTTGACTGATGTTATATCTTTATATTTAGTCGGTGATTTTTGCCGGCCGTCTTTCCTGCGACGGCAGTTTTTCTGTATTTCCTTTCTCCTGTAATATGACTTGATAGCTTTGAACTCCGCACACTGAGCTCTGATTGGTCAGCAGGCGGTGCTTTCACTGCTTTGATCTCTTATCTGGAACCTAACCAGCTCCAGAGCAGGTTAGCCGTTCAGCATAAGTTACCATGGAGATCTAACCCGGTAAGAAGAGAACCAGCGTCGTAGGACCGGAAACCCAGAGTTAACCCTGAAGTCAACTCGCTAAGCAAAAATCCGGCTTCGTAGTATAGGCCACAGGTGTACTAAAACTAAGATCAACGTTTTCTTTTTTGTTAGAACGTTTTACAAATTAAAAACAGGAATATTAATTAATTGCCCACAAATCCAACCAACCACAAGAGGCCTCCAGACGGTCCAGCCTGCTGATCAGCCAGTCGAGAGAACTGGAGAAATGTGCACAGTTTACACGGTTTCCCCGGATCAGAGCAGCTGCAGGAGCAAATTCAGGATTTCATTTAAAGGGATTTCAAGACATCGCACTTAGACACAACATAATCCATGTTTTCCAAGCAAAACAGAAGAATCAAAAGCATGTTTAGGGCAACTCGTAGATAGGTATTCCAGTTTGAATCTAAATGGGTTAACATCAGAAGAAAATGTGTTTGCAATAGATGATAGATGTTGTAGTGTCAGTATTAAAAAAACAATGGGCAATCGACACCGAGAAGACGTGTGTACTCCTCACCCAGCAGCTCGTAGAAACGGTTGAGGATGGTCTCCCACTCTTCTCCTTTGTCACTCTGTGCAACCTCAGCAAAATGAGAGCCACCGCTGTAATGGTGTAGACGATCAATACAATCCAGAACAAAATCTATTACACCCTGAGAAGAAAAGAGAACAAACTCAAGGAACAGTGACAAACAATTCACACGTAGGGCCGGTTTAAAGGTTCACACATAGATGTACCTCTTCTTGAAACATGTTCTGCCGACTCTTCAGCGCTCTCATGTTGTTCTGCTTAGCTTCATGGCTCTGCCCCTCCGATGGAAGCTGGAAATATTTGATTAGATCTTGCAGACTACATGTCACTATCTCCATTGGCAGGCTGACAGACTTGAGGTTTTCTTGTTGGCTTGAACCGTCCAGTTTCCTAGAGATGGATAGAATACTTCATGAGAGAATTTTCTATGAGACTAATCTGTTACTTACAGAACGTTAGTTGTCAGGCCCTTTAAAAATTGGTTGAGCCAAAAGAGATTCCATCTTCTCCATCTCTTTTCTCAGTGCTAATAGAGCGCCACAGTGACGCGTCCTAAAACCCGGAGGTAAACTCCTTCCGGTTCCTTCGACAAAAACCAATGCAATTTCTCCATAGGATTTTGGAAAATAGCTGGAAATAAGGTCTGTGGTTGAAACACATTTAAGAGACGGATCACGTTTTGTTCAGCCGATATCCACATGTCTATCCTACTTTTATATTTCTAATCATAAATCTAGTCGCCAGAACCAGAAGCAAACGTTATGCTAAAAAGGAACAGCAGCAGGGTTGCTGCTTCAACGTCAAGCCACTTAAGATCCATTTTCAAAACTACAGATTCTAAATGGTACAAGTTGAAGCGTTTGTTTTAACAGGAGGCCGGTACTGCTTCGAGCAACAGGGGCAAACAAACTTAGACGAGTGTTTACGTGTTCGGTGTAATGACGTACAACGTTCTCCACAACTTCTGTAGTCCTATTCAGCCACATGTTAACAACCATCGCTTTTCAGACACGTCAACTCTTCAAAAATCACCAGTGGGGTCACTGCTGATGTATTTAATGTTGTAGAACAAAACGTGATCCGTCTCTTCAATGTGTCTCAACCACAGACCTTATTTCGAGCTATTTTCAAAAATCCTAAGGCGAAATCCCATTGCTTTTTGTCGAAGGAACCGGAAGTGGTCAAAATGCTAACTTACTTCCGGTTTTTAGGACGCGTCACTGTGGCACTCTATTAAAGTTAATTAAATTGAGTTTCCAGCTTTTAATCAGCATGCCATTATTCCAACAGCTTACTTTTTTTTTGTATACAGTTATTATAAGAAATCGCTTAAATCAATACATCTGTAATGGCTGATATATGAACCAGGCCTTGTGAGGTTTTTTCGCTCTCACAAGGACGGCAGGAAACATCGACCTTCACTCGGTCATTTCTGAATACCACACTGATAGAGACATTGTTACAATGACTCGGAGTCTAGACAAGGTATTCAGTACCTGATAAGCAAGTGAAGAGTAGAGTAGCACTGCGGATGAGTCTGGCGGTGTGAGATTCTTCCCTTTGAGAACGAGACAGCGTCAGCCCATCGTCCATATGACCCTCGCTGTGCAGAATGGCCTGGAAAAACATAATTTGCAAACATTCCTAAGTCTTTCTAAAAGTGCAAATCAGTGCATTTATCTTAAATCAATATATAGTCAATATATAAAATGAGTCCTACCCCTTTGGTTAATCAATAATGATTGTCTTGATATAAACGTTTTGAATTTAAGAAGGTATACCTTTCTCTGAGCCCCTCCCATGCGTGTAGATGCGTCCACAGCTTGGTAGGTGAGCCAGAGTCCAGAGTCTACATGCTGAACGTAACAAATGGAGTCTCCATACTTGATCTCTGGGATCCCCATGCCATCGACGTTAGTCTTTGTGCCAGCGTCAAGCTTCTCCTGTATGGGACAGTGTTTCATGTTTCACAAACAGGTGTGTTTATCTGATAATAAACAGATCTAATACACAAATGACCTTTCTTTAACCTTTTTCAGTCAGGCCCCCCTTGTGTAATTGGAAATATTTTCGAGCCCCCCCTAATCCGGTTCCCACTGAGATTGGTAGAATTAATTGTATATACACTGAACAAAATATAAACAGTATTTGTAATTGTTTCAATTAGGCCTCATTATTTCACAGTGGCACAGGATCATCTGCCATTACAAGCACTTTTGTTCATGTTCAATCCATAATAAAATTATAATTGGATCTTTTTGTCTAATTATTATTACTAGCAGAGAAAATGTAATTTTTGTACAACTACACTGAACAAAATATAAACGCAACACTTTTGTTTTTGCTCCCATTTTTCATGAGATGAACTCAAAGATCTAAAACATTTTCTACATACACAAAATAACCCACCACCACCATGGGCCACTCGATTCACAACATTACCCTAACCCTACCCCTCACACCAGATACTGACTGGTTTTCGGACCCCCCCCAGACCCCCCCAATAAAGCAAAACTGCACGTTTCAGAGTGGCCTTTTATTGTGGCCAGCCTAAGGCACACCTGTGCAATAATCATGCTGTCTAATCAGCATCTTGATATGCCACACCTGTGAGGTGGGATGGATTATCTCGGCAAAGGAGAAGTGCTCACGATCACAGATTTTTTCAGATTTGTGAACAATATTTGAGAGAAATGGTTATTTTGTGTGATCACTGATTAGACAGCATGATTATTGCACAGGTGTGCAGAAAATGTTTTAGATCTTTGAGTTCATCTCATGAAAAATGGGAGCAAAAACAAAAGTGTTGCGTTTATATTTTGTTCAGTGTAGTTGTACAAAAATTACATTTTCTCTGCTAGTAATAATAATTAGACAAAAAGATCCAATTATAATTTTATTATGGATTGAACATGAACAAAAGTGCTTGTAATGGCAGATGATCCTGTGCCACTGTGAAATAATGAGGCCTAATTGAAACAATTACAAATACTGCTTATCGATCCGGTTCTTTAACGGTATTTTTATAGGTTATCTTTGTTATTTATTTAGGGGAAAAACTAACCAAATTAGAAACAGAATTCACATTGATTCATTGTATGTTTATTGTGGATTATGGGCAGCTAGCACACATTAAAATACCTGCATGGTGGTAGTAAGTAGATTTACTTACAAGAACTGTACTTATTTTGAGGTACTTTATCACTTTTGCTTCTTTGTATTCTGCTCCTTCGACAGTCCAGAGGTAAATAGTGTACTTTTACTCCCACTACATGTATTTAACACCTTAGTTACTTGATGTGAAATATAATCAACTCTTAAATCAGACTTTAGTTACACCTGGAGTAAATTCACAAGCTACCCTGCAGTATACTACTTTTACTTAAGTACTTGATCTGAGTACTTCTCCCACCTTACACGTAATTGGGGCAACAGAACTCTGAGTTAAGGATGTTGAAAACGGTGCATTTCTCCGTATGAATATGATGCTTGTGGCCAGCTGATGGACAGATTGCTCGTGTTCCGCGAAAATACTTATGGCAAACAAGCATTGACAAAACAATCTGTTGTTGCGAGCTCTTTAGATTAGATTGGTCACTTTTGAACGCTATGTTCTAACGAACACGTTAGATGTCAAGGAGAACTGCCGGTTGTGATAAAAATGTGTCAATTTCATTGATTTTACGAGCAAACATTGTTTGTTTACAACTTCTTCACAAGCTTCACGTGTCCCCCCTTCAATAGCGGAGAACCACTGCTTTAACCTGGAGAATTATGCCTTAATCGAAGGAGCGTTAAAAGAGTGTAGGCTCTTTTTTGTGTGACTCCTGACCTTTGATGATCGAAAGCAGAAAGAGGTCGTGATGATGTCAGCTTTGTCTCGATCAACCAGATGCAGTCCCTTCTCCTCTGTTAGACCCAGGTAACGACCAGTGGTCACATGACGGAGCCGGAAAGGCTGCCCCCAGCATGTGTGCCTACCACTCCAACTTAGAAAAATCAAGAGCATTGTGGTTTTAGTAGGGCTGTGCCAAATGTCAATTTTAAACATTTGAAGACTTGCTTTTAAGACATCATCAAACTAAATCCTAATGATTGAATACATTGGATTTCTGAGTTTTTAGGTAATCTAATATCAGTTTCCTCAACATAAATACATGTAGGTACTGACTGAGGACTGAGCAGTCGCTCTATGTGTGTGTGTGTGTGTGTGTGTGTGTGTGTGTGTGTGTGTGTGTGTGTGTGTGTGTGTGTGTGTGTGTGTGTGTGTGTGTGTGTGTGTGTGTGTGTGTGTGTGTGTGTGTGTGTGTGTGTGTGTGTGTGTGTGTGTTGTGTGTGTGTGTGTGTGTGTGTGTGTGTGTGTGTGTGTGTGTGTGTTGTGTGTGTGTGTGTGTGTGTGTGTGTGTGTGTGTGAGAGAGAGAGACAGTGAGACAGTGAGAGGGGAATAGAAGGTGGAAGGCTGACTATTACACAGATTGTTTTGTGAAATGTAATGAGTCTGTCATTTGCCTGGCCATTACCGTGGGTCAATCTGTGAACAAACAAATCTAAATTAAAATCTAATTCCACACTATATAATTATATTAGTGTAGCCTCCGTAGAACTGTGCAGAAATACCATGTTTAAACAGAACAAATAGACATGTAAATAAAAACTGCGCAGGAAGAAAAGATGGATTTGGAATTGGATTGTAAACATGATGAATGAAGTTTAAATCGTCAAACAATTCAGTACATCCCTAGTTTTAAGTTGGGTGTGTTTTGCTTTGAAGGAACATTTGCAGTCCAAATCCAGTTAGTTTTCCCTCTTTGGGAGCACGCAGCGGACACACAGACCTTAATTCCATTCTGGGCAAGTGATATAAAATATGCTTCCAGCCTTTGTGGGCGGCGACAAACAGCAGAAAGAGATTCTGGGCCCAGCTCTGGCAGTGACCGCAGCAGTGTGTGCAACTTATACTCCCATATGGTCTTAACACAACAACAACTTCTGTACATTTTTGATCTGTAAATGAGACTGTAAAAACGTTTTCAAACGGGATGGTGATTTCAACATGTTTAAAACCGTAGATCAAAAACAAAACAAAAAAATGTGTGTGGCTGAATATTACTTCCTGCGTATACTCACACAACACGCAGTATCTCCAGCCTCCAGGAGAGCGGGGCATGGCTGGAGACTGATCCAATCTCATAATGCATTATCCTAAATTAAGAAGGAAAAGAAAAAGACATGACCACAGAGGTAAAGGATGCTTTGTTTAGCTGACATTACAGACCACTGGTCGTTTCATCTGACCTTTGGCAGCTCCTCTCCCTGCTCAGTGGATGGAATAGTCAAACATGCGTCACTATGGCTGTGGAGAAGCCTCAGTGTGTCATCCCCCTTGAGGTAACCTAGAATTAGCACAACAGAAAACAGACGTAATTTTTGAACAGGCATTTCTTTGGCTATAACTGGTATCTAAACATGGGTCATTACTCCAAACTAATTGCAGGTATGTCTAATAATAATTGAAGGCAAAGTTGTTGAACTGAGTAATGACTGAACATCATACAATTCTTAATTTTAAGCCATCGCCATCGAAACATCAGGGGACCTTACGAGTTGCTGGACACAACAAAAGGTGGGTCTTGTCCTTTTAGAGACTAAACGTTTGTTTTTTCAATTAACTTAGAGAGGAAAATATAAAATGAAACTTGCCTTGAGCAACCCCACCTCCAGAGCAAATGGGAGGGCGACACTCCAGAGAGTTTGCTGGAAGGCTGCATTAACAATCAGGCTGTCACTCAAGCTTTTGTTGTCAACTGCAGTGCCAAAGGACAGGTGCTGGGAAGAAACAAAAATATGCTCATCACAATGAATGCCACTTTTGGATTTTGCTATTACAAAAGCTGTTATCATGAACAATTATGCTAATCAACACACAGGAGGCAGAGAGAACTTAGATTGCAAACTACCAAAGAAATTCAATGGAAATTGACATGTAAATGGTTGGTTTCTCCTTCTGCAAAGAGGAGGAATAAAGTCGATTGAACACACATTCAATGTCCACATTTAATTAGTAGTTTGAAAACTCATCAAACAGGTTTGTGTGTTAGACAATGAAGCAGATTCTTGGTCATCTAAGCATCAAAACCCCTACTGACTCACCAGATATCTCTCTGAAGAAACATTGACAAGGATGAGGTCATCTCCAACTCGCACTTTCTCACCCTCTGACCTCTGTCTGGACGCAGGGTGGACGGTCCACCAACATGCCTCACCTGAGCCACACATATGCAGTTTAGTTTAAATAAATATTAAATAAAATTGTCATCATAGTCTAGCACTTTCATTCTAAACAAATACATTGACTATATTTCTTTATTTTTGTTTCTTGTCTATCCACCCATCAAGCAAAGCAAATCCCTTATATGTGAAAACCTACTTGGCAATAAACTGGATTTTGATTCTTATCAGACTCAAAAAGTCCCAACAATAAATACCTGCTTTATCCTCTTGCAGACCAACATCAAAAGCCAGCTTGTCCGTTGAAGTGTGAGATGAAGACAAGCAGCTGAGATACTGTTAGTGAAATAAACAGATATATTTACAGCGAACATATGAACAAATGGTTTGAAAAAGCTAATAAAACTGTTGGCAAAGTAAGATGGACCCCTTCTGATTTATCGCTGCATTATATGAGGATGACTCACCATGCTACTATATGAGTGTAGGAACAACACTGCCTGGCCATATAGAAGGGTGCGATGGCTTCCTCCAGCTCCCACCTGTGAATCACATTATTGAACTCAGAGTTTGTGTAGCTTGAAAAGTGGATAAAAAAATATAGAAACAAAGACTTAATAAAAATACAGAAACCGATCAATTTAAACACCCACCTCTGCAGCCAGATGCACACTGTGGGCCAGCATCTCCTGCAGGGCTCGCACAGAGAGGCACTGGGCCAGAACGAAGCCACACACAGACAGGTCGGGTGGAACATTCTGCAAGAAATAAAAAGACAGCAGAGCATGTGTCATTGCGGCAGCTTTATATCCAACCCTCCACAGGGCAAAACTCCTGTAAGCAGTGACAAGGACCTCAGACATTTGGGAATTAGGCAGTCTAAATCGGGTATAAAGAGGAAAATCTGGCACACAAGAGGACTTTAACATATTATAAAATATTGAATGTGATTAGGTATTCATTTAGAGATGTTGAAAGACAGTTGTAGGTTAACAGATTGTGTTCCCAATTCTATTTTTTGAATGTTTGATTGACTTTATTCAATTAATCTTACTAAAAAAAATATATATTATAAAACATTAGAGAATTATTTGCATCATGTTATGCATCTCTCTTCTATCATTACATATTTAAGTGACAGTAATTGACAATTAGACCTCTCTGGGAATGTGAAAAGACTTTGAGATGGAGCTCTTTACCTTGCAATTAGAGGTGGGCTCAAGCCTGCAAAGTTGGCTGCCAAAGCCCTCTGCAGCAAGACAGAGTTTCACATGTTCCTCCTGGGAGCTGAAGGTACTCTGCAAAACCACCTCATCTCCCTGAGAAAAACACACAGAAAGAAGCCAGCAGTAAGCACAATCTCAAAAGTATAAAAGAAAAAAGTAGATCAATAGAACAAATGCAAATTAAGATTCAAATGATTTGTTTGTGAAGGCCAAAGCTGAAACAGATCAATTATAAACCCAGGAACAAAAAGATAATTCAAGCCCTCAAAAATGTAAGCTTTAAAGCAGCCTTTGATATACAGTATGAGACCATACAGCTTACTATTGTTTAATATTAATAGAAATATTTATTTGTGAACCAACATGCTCATCAAGGCAAGCATGAATATGGCTATTAGGAATCCTAACCCAAAAATAGCTAACAAATATCACAAAACCTGAGTTGTCATAGCTTGTTTACAAATGCACCAAAGAGTAAGTCCAGCCTTACTCTAAATGCTTTTACAGTATCTCTCAGCTAAATGGATCTTATCTTCATGTAAATGCCAAATTGACCATATCAGAGGAATCAGGCTTTTCACATCTATTTAAGGTACTGAAGAAAGGGACAACAGACGACTGCTATCCAAAATGCAGCCATGACGAGCAACACCTCTCCATACCCAGGGCTGCATACCTCCATATTGGGAAGACACTGCACAGTTTGACCCATGATTCACCCTGCTTTCCACTCTTCATATCAGCAGTACTCTGCAATCAGTCACACACACTGTCCAGTGCTGAGAAGCTGTGGGGCATTCAGATGGCTAAAGCACTCGGCTCTTCTTCAAGGTACATTTCGCAAGTGAAAATTCACTGCGCCACAAGACTTATTCCAAAAGTCAAAAGGCCTGACAATTGAAAAACCAAGTTCATAAAGCAGAAACACCTTGCTTCATATGAAGCATAAGGACAGTAATACGCTTACAACATAAAACGGTGACTTTCAAAGGAAAATGCAAAGGTGCTATCTCACACATGTCATATATTTAACTAGTATGTCTAATAGAGACATTAAGCGTGGGGCATGATTTGTCAGGATCTGGGTGGCTAATTTAATTATGTATGACACAGATATCCACAATGTAATTTCATTTTGTGGATACTGGGTCAGTAACCATCTGAATCACTGCCTGCGTGGTGTTTCATATCCACAACAGACACTCTCCTTCCCTGTGACATGCCCTTATCACAGGGTAAGATAACAAGCAGTGAAAGGACAACTTACAACCAGAGAGCATGATAGCATCTTGCAAACCATTTGTGGTATTCTTTTAAACTAAACTGATGAAGATAGTAATAATGCTGCTGGGAGCTGTGCAAAAAAACATTTTTTAATTAAATGTTGTTAATGTTACATTCATGTTATTTAAATATAAATCAAACATTATTTCAATACAACAACACTGTTAAAAACGTTGCCTTTAGAGGAGATTTTTGAATTGTTAATCTGTATTAAATAAGTAACTAACGAGTAGACAATATTACAATTGGGGTGATAATAATACATTTATTTTGGGGGGCGCCTTTCATAACACCCAAAGACACCTTACATGGCATAGGGGCAATATAGGGAACAATTAAAACAGTGGGTTTAGTGAAGTATCAGCCGGGGTAAGACAAGACAAACAACAGGAAATGGACTATAGAAGGACACAAAAGGACACAGGGTACCATTTATAAAGAAAATGCCAGTGATACAATATTGCAATAAATTATTCTGGAGCCATTTAGGTTGGGGTTTTTTTTTTATTAAGGTTTGTAAGAGTTAACGTTTCGCCTTCACAGAAATGTAAGGTAACTTAACTAGCAAACATTTTCAAATATTTGGACACTTTAATTAGAAGTTAACTTTATTATGTTTGTATCCTAAGACAATACTACATCCTGAGGACTAGCAACATACACAATTCATAGTTATATAGTTGTGAGTTAAGTGGTTTTACATAAAAAATGTAACACTTTATGTCAATGGTTTCCTTTCAAAGAGCTTAGAAAATTAATAATTGTTGACATAGCTTGAGCTAGCTAATTAGCCTGTTAGCTAGTTTGCTAACCCACACATCATTCCTCTGGGTAAAACTTTTGCCAAAAAATGTCACTCTCACCGTTCGTAGAAAATGGAACTCTTCGTTGCCCTCTCCAGTGTCAGTCATTATTGGAACAAAACAAGCCACACAAGACAGACTTGAGTATCATTACTGTCACTGAATGGAGGAGGAGGACTGCCAAAATAAGTAGTGAGAAGGTGTTCAGAGGGCGGAGTCTGCCCGAGTCTGCCCGAGTCTGCCCCACGCCACTCCCGTGACGCTATTTTGGCGGGAGGGCTTTATGTCAAGTGAAGAAGGATGCAGTTCCAGGCCTGTCTACGTCTTCTACAATTATATTACCTGCAGAGTTGAGAGAAGTACTCAGATCTTGTACTGTAGGCTACTTGTGTAAAAGTACAAGTACCAGGGTCAGAGTGTAGGAATACTCTATAACAATTAAAAGACCTACAATCAAAATGTTACTCAAGTAAAAGTACAAAAGTATTGGCATCAAAATACTACCTACTTATTATGCAGATCTGCCCATTTCAGATCATTTGATTATAATTATGGATGGAATAATGTGTTTATCAAAGCTGGTAAAGGTGCAGCTAGCTCTTTTATTTACTTTGTATACTGTAAGGTAGTTTGTGAATGCTACTCCAGGTTTAACTAAAGTCTTATTTAAGTGTTTTTATTTCACTTTATTAATCCAAGTCTGTAAAGTAACTAAAGGTGCAAAATAAATGTAGTGGAGTAAACGTACACGATTTGAAACTGAATTGTAGTGGAGTAGAATTACTACGTAGCAACACATTGAAATACTAAAGTAAAGTAGCCTACAAGTATCTCAACATTTTACTTAAGTACAGTACTTGAATCAATGTACTTAGTTACTTTACACCTCTGACCTGCTAATTATGTATGGTTAATATAACTTCTGGGGAATGTACATCCACTCATTTGGGATTTGGAATAGGCCTAATACTCAACACCCGATTCAATATCCAAAAAGTGTTGTTTTCAGTTTGAGTAGTAAACGGCTTAAAATACTGGTTTAGAAAAAACTACCAAAATATAATACTCATTATTTAATGAGTAGCATTTGGCCTAGCACCATAAAATGGAAATACTCAAGTATTAATTTGAACTTTTGTATTGGCCTGTGTTGAGTTGTGGGATATGTTAATTGTCTAAGCTTTAAAACATTTTTAAAAACAGTACAAAGGAAACATCTTGGAGGTTTTAGACAAAGTTACTCCGCTTCTAGAGCAAAGTCTTGATTTCCTCCAGTCTGCCTTTGATGTTGTTCAAACGACCCATTATCAACTCAAGTTAGTATTAAATGCAGACAAATCCAAACTGATATTTTCAAATGGCAAAAAGTTACCTTCTATTCAAGATTTGTACTGTTCAAGGGACTGATATTGAAAGGGTCACTACTTACAAATATCTGGGTTTTATTATTGACCAGAACTTGTCTTTCAAGTTACACACGGAAAATGTTGTTTCAAAGCTAAAAATAAAATTAGGTTTCTTTCATATAAACAAATCCTGTTTCTCCTTTCAAGGAAACATTTGATCTCTGCAACGTTTTCCCTGTATTGGATTATGGTGATCTGCTTTATTTGAATGCCTCTGACCAGTGCCTAAAGAGTTTGGATACTTTGCAGACTTTCCCGTTGGGTTTTATTTATAAATCTCTGCTTGGGCTGGTTCCTACGGAGCCCCCTAGGGGACATGGAGAAGGGAAAAAAATGTATTTGAAAAAATACAAATAAAAATGTTTTGCGAAATATCGCAAAACCTTTGCGAGATCTCGCAAAACCCCGTTGCAGTTTGTAGACGGTCCCAAAGCACTCCTCTCCCTCCTCAAGCTGCAGATTGTGACCAATGATTGATGTTTAGCACGGATGACGGCGCGTATCGAACTGTTCTGATAAAAACGACTCTGTAGCTCGTTGTCTACCTTGCTATGATTGTAAAGTCATGTTGTTTGTATTTTTACAACGTTATGTTCATGAGTTATTGATCCGCAAAATTCGAATCTGTCAATAACTCAGCTCAGAGGGACGTGCATGTCCCCTCGCTCTGAGTGTTCTCTTGATGTGTCTTTCACTTATGTGAAACCCGTGCCTATTGCCAAGCACTGATGTTATATCTTCTTCTTTTTTTTTTTTGTATGATTTATTTATGAGATTTTGAGCACAACAGACATACAATACACCTCCTACATGGAGTGAGATTGATATGAATACTAGGGAACAAGGTATCAACAAAGACACAGGCTGGTGTTAAATTACAGGCTGTTTTTAACATTATTCAGACTCAGCTCTCTGAACTAAAGCTTCTTTTAAATGTTGAGAAAACCAAGGTAATGCTCTTTTCTAAAGCTAAAAAGACACCAGAGCCTGTTTTAGATATTGTAACTACGCAAGGAATAAAACTTGAAGTGGTTACCTGTTACAAATACCTTGGTATCTGGCTTGATGATTGTCTCACTTTTAAACTGCTTAAAAAGCTGAGGGTTATGCTAGGTTTCTTCTACAGGAACAAGTCCTGTTTCTCGCTTGAGGCCAGGAAAAGGCTAGTCACTGTCACCTTTTTACCTGTGCTGGAATATGGTGATTTGATGTATATGAATGCACCTGCCAATTTCCTGGTCAAGTTAGATGCTGCGTATCACAGTGCACTAGGATTTGTGACAAACTGTAAAGTATTAACCCATCACTGTACCCTGTATGCAAGGGCTGGTTTGCTTTCACTAACTGTACGGAGGCTCAGTCACTGGTACATTTTTATATACAAAGCCATGTTAGGGAAACTTCCATCTTATATCTGCTCCCTGATCTCACGGGACATTGTAAGTGGCTACTGCCTGAGATCGAATGCTGTGGTTTTATTAAATGTGCCAACTACTAGGACTGTCTTAGGGAAGACAGCTTTTAGATGCGCAGCTCCTCTGTCTTGGAATAGTCTGCAAATTAAATGGAAATTGAACAATCTGGTGCCACTAAATGTTTTTAAAGCTCGGTTGGATGCTACTCAATCGGAAGCTATTGGTACCTGTTTATGTGGATAATTATGTAAATGATGCCGTATGATGTCCTTTTGTTGTTCTATTTATGTTTTATGTTTCATGTGGAACTACTTGAGCAGGTCTCCCTTGAAAAAGAGATCAATGGTCTCAATGGGATTTATCTGTATAAATAAAGGTTTGAAATGAAATGAAGTGAGCCATTTTGCAGTGATTCGTTGAACATGTTAAGTAGAAGCGGTGAAAGTGTATCTGTAAATGTTTTTAAAAAATTCATCAGGGAAACCGTCAGGGCCAGGGCTTTTCCCATTCTGCATAAACATTAAAGCACTCCTAAATTCGTCTATTGTAAATGGTGCATCCAGATTAGATGCCACTTCAGAGTTGATAGAAGGGATATCTAAGGAACTAAAAAAGTGTTCGTACTGTGTTTCGTTGTCTGGGCACTCAGAGGAGTATAATGACGCATACAAATCCCTGAACTGACCGTTAATGGATTGAGGGTTAATGGTTGGTCCAATATCTGTGTTAATTTGGGCGATGTGCAATGATGAGGAGGATTGCCTAATCTGGTGAGCCAGCAACCTACTTGGTTTATCTCCAAATTCATAATAATTATGGCGTGTTTTTAACAGGGACTGTGCTGTTTCGTTGGAGGTCAGAATGTCATATTCCGCCTTTTTTGTGAGTAAGTCTTTGAAAAGATCAGCATCAGGTGTGTCTACACACTTTGACTGCAGCTCTGCTATATACTTGGAGAGAGTGGCCTTGTTTTCCATAGCAATCTTTCTCTGATAAGCAGAGTAAGATATTATTTCTCCTCTTAAGTAAGCTTTACATGTCTTTCACACACACATACGGGTATTGGGCCGAGGGCGACACCGTACTTCCGGTATCCGCCGTTTTACGCGAGGTGCAAGCAGGCCGAGGGTTTAGCCGTACACCGTCTAGGTGTTGATAAGCTTCCTGTACTGAATATCATAGTCTATTGCCTTAATCAATATCTGGTCAACTCTAAAATACCACATATATGCAATTTCATGATAATATTATTGTGACAAGTGGGGTATCCACCTGGTGTTTCCAGAAATTAGACGTAGATGCAGCCAAAATCGACGCAGTCTGTAAAGGCAATCCGACAACCCACACAGCTCTAGTTTACGCTGGTAACGACCTAGAGCACACCCCTCAAGTGCAGAGATGTAATCCGAAGACATGCAGCGATTTCTTCGGTCGTTAATTCAGAAAAAAAACCTAGTGCGCTCTGCCTTGCTACGTTAGCTAGCTGTTTATATTTGCACTTCCAGGAAATTTGCACCTCCATGAAAATGGCGTATTTATATATATATATAGCGCGTGTTGCATTGTGGGTAGCTCGTGACGTCACTGTGTGTGAAAGAATTGGTAGATATGAAAAGATCAATACGACTGTTAATTGTGTTAATAAAGTTGGTGTCAGAAAGTAGCAATGAATTAAAGCACCAGGGAGAGCGGGATCTGCCTGGGAAGGAGACATCCATGACGACGGTTGCATGATCTGAAATTACAATGGGACTGTAGGAACATGACATGACAGAGGAGAGGAGTTTACTATCAATGAGAAATAAATCTATTCGTGAGGACGTTCCATGAACAGGAGAGAAGAATGAGAACTGCTTGGTGCTAGGATTAAAAAAGCGCCAGGTGTCTGAGACGGCATATTGTTCCATAAACAGCTGGATTACTTTAGATGATTTAGAAGATGAAGCATAAGGCCTGTTGGATGAGCGATCAAGCGAGGAATCAAGACAGCAGTTGAAGTCACCACCAAGGATAAGCTGATGAGAGAGAAAAAAAAGTTCTTAAAAAAGTTCTCATTATCCCAATTTGGGCCATACACATTTGCCAACACCAGGTTATTAGCCCCAATTCTACCTGTAACAATTATAAAGCGTCCATTAGGGTCTGTAATGACAGTGGACATTGACAAGGGAATTGATTTATGAATTACAATTGCAGCCCCGCGTGCCTTGCTTGAAAATGAGGAGTGTTAAAGTTGGCCTACCCAACCTCTCTTAAGTTTAACGTGATCTAACGGCTTAAGGTGGGTCTCTTGTAAAAAGGCTATTTTAGTGTTAAGGAATATAAGATGGTTGACTGATGTTATATCTTTATATTTAAGGCCATCTCAAAGTAAAATCGATGAACAGCTCCATTGTTGTGGTTTCTGTGTTGCCATAGCAGCCGAACTGACCAGGAAGTGCATTGAGCTAAATTAAAGTAATGTTGTCAAGCAAAGCACATGGTGTAGTCCCAAACGATAGCTGAGGATTCTGGGTAGTGTAGTGTCTTCGGCCATCCTAAACTGAACAAATATTTGTTTCTCCGAATCAAAGGGGAAAATTACAAAAGCATTGTACACAATTTAAACCAACCAATGTTGTGTAATCAACAAGGATAATCTGGTGTTTTTGAGTTGATGAGTAGCGCAGATATCACTGTGAAATCAATCGACAGTAAAGAGAATACTTACTTCCGGGTGTAAAATCCTCCGTTATCCAATGGGAATGGACGCTCATATTGCTCTCCGTAATACAATAAAGGGGACATGATCAAATCGGAATATAATGTTCTTTTAAAAAACGTTAACTAAAGGGAACAATCTATTTGACACAGCTGAAGCTCTGGCCTTCCTTAAAAACAAACTAATGTAATAATAATCACAGTTGTATTACACACAATGCACTGTTTTTTGAGAATAAATGCGTAACTAATGCACCATAATACATTCTGACGAAAAATTAAAATTATTATGAATACAAATAAAATAAAAGAAGCCTCCTCCCGTGAGTTACTACAAGCTATAAAGTAGATTTTAAAAACGTTTTATAGAATAAAAGCTCACTGCATGATGTGGTAGAAATGCGTGTGTGCACCACGACAAAGGAGACTCATTCACTTTACATTGTGGTTGTTTGAGTGATGCCGACACGTAAATGTAACAAAGTTCGGGACTCCACCACGCAATGCGGTGTTAAGGAGTCGTGGTGGAGTCACGCATTCTGGTGAGATCAGGTTGATTTTAGAACCCTTCACAAATTGCCAATGGGTGTGAAATAAAACACACAAAATATTTGACTTAATCAAAGCATAACATGATATTTATATTACATTACATTGCATTTAGCTGACGCTTTTATCCAAAGCGACTTACAATAAGTGCGTTCGACCAACAAAATACAAACTAGAAGAAAACAGAAACATATAAGTACATCAGGCTTCATAGAGCAAAAACATTTCAAGTGCTACTCAACTGGCTTTAGGTAAGCCAGTCCTTTATTAGTATATAAGTGCTTTGTTAATAGTTATATCGCTCGAAGTGGAGTCGAAAGAGATGAGTTTTCAGTCTGCGCCGGAAGGTGTGTAAGCTATCTGCTGTCCTGATGTCAATGGGGAGCTCATTCCACCATTTTGGAGCCAGGATAGTAAACCCACGTGCAGGAGCCACATATGAAGCCATTTCTGTGTTTGTTAAGATGTTTTTTGAGTCACTGTAGGTGGTGGGCGTGTCATTGCATTTGGGTGGTGACGTTTGTGCTTATATCCGGTTGCTTTTACCTGTGCACCGGGCAATAGATGGGGGAGTGAGCTAGAGAAGGACAATTTTTGTTGACCGCATGCACTCACGCAGGCACTCAGGCACGCATACAAGGAGATACGTACATGGATATGGAATATTGCATTTTTGGAAGGGAAATAAAAGGTCAAACGCATACTGTGTTGGAAAGACTGAGTTTTTGCGCGTCCACAGTGTTTTTTCTCTTGTTTAGTCCCTCGCGGCACTTTGTTTAAGATTACTGCCGTAATACCACGTGTTTTTGCTGATGGGAACTTGGGTCCCCTTCGCAGCGATGGTGCAGCGAGCCGTTTGGTTGATGCAGAGCGGAGTGCACGTGCTGGGGTGTACGGTTTAACCATGTCCTGGATGTAGGAAGGGCCAGATCCATTCGCAGCATGGTAGGCAAGTATTGTCTTGAAGTGGATTCTAGCAGTTACCGGAAGCCAGTGGAGGGAGCGGAGGAGCGGCGTGGTGTGGGAGAATTTAGGAAGGTTGAAGACCAGACGAGCCGCTGCATTCTGGATGAGCTGCAGAGGTCGGATGGCACATGCAGGTAGACCAGCCAGGAGGGAGTTGCAGTAGTCTAGGCGTGAGATGACGAGAGACTTATAACTAAGATATTTGCTTAGTATCATACGTTATGAGCAATTCAATTACCAGAATATTTTTAAATAATTGCCATTGCTGTATATTTAAATACGGCATTTATGCATTACTGTATGAAAATGATTTAAGTAGCATTTCTTTATTTTAATCTCAAAAGGTATAGAATGTGATATGGACAGGTAACATGCCGCAAAATAGCTGTATAATATGGACGAATCAGCTGGTGTATTTCTACCAGCAATAGTTCTTGAATTTGTCCACAAAGGATCATTGTGAAAAAAACGTGCACACAAATTAAAGGCATAAAACACAGCACAGCTTGCTAAATTTGATTTTTAAGCCTCAACTTGTTTTCAAAAATGCTTACATTACTCTAGACTAGAGAAAGCTGGGGAAATACTGAAGAATGTCAGCAAAATGCCTTTGGCTGCATAGAAAAATGTCAACAAAGAGATCCAATAGTTCATAAAAAGTGTGTTTCACACACATTTAAGAAATGTTGTCATGAGTGCTATACATTAGCCATGCCCCATTTGCCGGATTAAGCAAATATGCTCCTTTTTTCCAGCTCATAGAAAACAAATAAACATGACAGTGAACCTCTGAAGGCTTTAAAGGAATACTACCAAATAAGGACCTGTTGTGCGTCATTCAATCTTTATTTTCTTGTTTGTGTGTTGATTTTTGCAGTTTCTTTTACATTTGTTGGCACATGTAAGCATTTACATATTTGTTGCTCCCTCAGAAAATGTTTCAATCCTAAAACACAAGTTTCATGAATAATGCACATTTAATCACCTGCATTCTCTGCCTTTAAACCACTGAGCAATTGTAAACATTTACTTTTGCATTCTTGTGGTTTCCCACTTTTCCTTTGTGGATACTGTGTATTCTTAGACTTTTGGGAACCCATTTTGAACACTGTTTATTGTTGGATGGCAAGAGGTCTGAAATTGCTTTAGTAAACTGTAATTCACTTTAAAGCATCTCAAAACGCCCTATCAGAAAATTGTATTCCCAAAACAAAAGGCACTGGGAGGAAACATTAAACACTACAAGACACTGAGTCGAATCAGGACATAGATACGTCTATGTTCTAGTGATCTGTATTTATGATTGATTACATTTTCTCTTAATCACAACCTCCATAACACACAAGATAAAATATACAATCATTTTTTTCTCAAAATATAATTTAAACATGGAAATTCTTATTTGTTTAGGGGGCAATTTTATCCAAGAGGACAGAACACAATTACCAAGACATTTGACAATGCTCAGCATGATTGTAGACAGCCAAATGTCAAAAAACTAATCAACAAAAACCAGGGATGGTCACAAACATATTTAATTCAACATATTTGAACCAACTTTCTTATAGATTCTTTAAATTCATCAGGATGGATGATAGGTAGGGAGGGGTGGTTAGGTTCATGGTCAGTAGGTGAAAGGTGTTTTTTAGTCAGTTAAAGGTCGCTCTCTCCATAGAGGGCAGTGGAGAAGGCGGTGTAGTCCAGCGCCTCTGGTGGAGCTCCAGAGCCAGCGTATGGCGGCATCCTCATGATGCAATACTCTGCTTGCTCAGGGGGAAGTTCTCTCCTCAGCTCCTCCATTAGTATGTAGGGCTGTGGAGACAAAATGTACATCAGGCCTGTTTCCGGAAACATTCATGCCAATACAGAGAACATATTGCTAATCTATCCTTTTTTTAATGAAAGACTAACATCTCCTGCCGTTTTAGTTCTTGACCTTGTGTGCTCCCGACTTCTTGATTTTCCACACATTTTGAGATGTTTACATTTTAAAATAGTTTATTTCTACTTATCCAATTTGGGATCAATAAATGACATCTTATCTTATCTTATACCTGCCCTTCTTACCTGCCTATGATTTCCCCATCTACCCAACCTGTTATACAGTCATTTGTTCCCTTCTTTTGTTTATACATCCTCAATTCTTTCCCTCCTGTCTCCATTAGAGATTTGAGCAGATGATGCAAGGATGAAATCAATTAACAACTTGGTTTGTATATTCTAGCGGTGTGTCATGCTTCTTAAATATGTCACAGTTTCATTCTCGCTCAAAGCCTATTATCTATGTTCTTCCTGGTGTGTCACTTTCCAGCATCCTGTCAGTTTCCAAAATGTTGGGACTTTGCCTGATCCCAGCCTGGATTTGTCTTCTCAGTTTGGACTGATTTACTGTGTATAATTAATTACCTGGCTCTTCAGTGAAGGCCGCCTTTTTTAACTTCACATTGTGTCCTGCATCTGTTTCTGTTCAGCCTAAAATTGCTACAATCTCCACCCTTTTCCATTTTGAGCTCATGAATAAAATGGTATATCATCAATCATAATGGCATGGCAAATACTTGGAA
Organism: Pseudochaenichthys georgianus; assembly: GCF_902827115.2. Taxonomy (NCBI): domain Eukaryota; kingdom Metazoa; phylum Chordata; class Actinopteri; order Perciformes; family Channichthyidae; genus Pseudochaenichthys; species Pseudochaenichthys georgianus. The sequence goes on from NC_047517.1 coordinate 30,344,738, forward strand.
GTAATAACTGGAATAGAATAGATTAGTGTTACCTAAGAATATCTGCTGGTAAGCCACGCTAACACATACACACACATACCTTGTCAGTTGCCAGGATGCGGAAGGATGCCACAACCTGCTCAGCAGTGTCCGTGTCAGCAGTCTCTCTGGTCATAAAGTCTATGAAAGACTGGAAAGAGACGTTTCCAGTACCGTTGGGGTCCACCAGGATCATTATACGGGCAAACTCCACCTCCCCCTGAGAAACACAATGATGGAGAATGAGAAAATATCAAGCAGTATTTGTGTAAAGTACTGATGAGATAGCATGTTTAAAACTTCATACCAAGTCATAACCCATAGAGATGAGGCAGGCTCTAAAGTCATCAGTCTCCATTGCTCCATTCTTCTTCTGCAATTCAAAGCCACATTTAAGATTTAGGAGAGATTAGAGAAAATAATACATCATAATAGGGGGAAATGTAATCACATACAATACAACATGATTTTTAATATAGCAACAAATATGACAGAAATATTGTAAGAATCAGTCCAAGACAACTTTTCCAAATTTGAAACGACCAAAATAATTCTTTTACATTTTTGTTGTAAAATACATTTGAATTCTCTCAACTTTTAGCACATAATCTTGCTGTTTCGACATTAAAGATGATGAAAATGTAATGATGTCTGAGAGCTTCTAAACTGAGCAAATATAGTAAATCATATATTTTGATGCACACACACACTGCATGTGTAAGTTGTATAGACTGACACAAAATGTTCTTATCTAGTACACGGCAAGTTTTTTCAACTTTGTGTTTGTCACTTGTATTATCCATGCTGTTGCTCCGTCATGGTGAGACAGTCTGTGAAATTCCTACAGTTCTGATGTAGCTTGAATAAAAGCCACAGGGCAACTCTAAATATAGGGCTACCGCCACAACCTCCTGCTCGGCTTCTGAATCGCTCTGATTGCTTCAAATTAGTAACTCAAAATCGCCCCAAAAACAGACTGCAGTTATGCGAAATAGTAGAAAGCTGTACCCTGTCAAAGTGGTTGAAAGAGGATCTGAACTCTTTCATCTGCTGCTGGCTGATTCCTTTGGCATCCCGGGTGAGGATCTGGGTCTCGATCTCGTTGATGGTACGGGCGACAGTCGTGAGGAGCAGCTCCCACCCGACACGGATATGCTGTTGATGTGGTGACAGGGCAGATGTGTTAACACAGACACACCTTGAGCAGTCAGAATAGGTTTTAAAACTGGATATCTAAATGTAGGTTTACTAATGCTTAATGTGTCAGTTTCCGTTTATATTATCATCGATATTGTGTTTTTGTCATACTGTATTAATAGTCTGTATGAATCCATTTTACATTTTTGTATTTCCACAAATGTATTTACCCAAAGAAACCTCAAAGCACTTTGGTATAACTGTTATAGCCAAATGTTAATCTATTTGCTCAGAAAGTAGTGCTATGATGTTGAGTTTCACAGGGACTTCAATAAATGCTATTGTGATCCGAGTGTTCTGCATAAAAAAAAGACAAGGCAAGATATTGCTTAGCTTATTCATAACCCCGGTATAATGATACGTATCTTCTCGCAAGATTATTGAAATTACACAACCCTAGTATCCGTGCAGTGTTCATGTCCATGCATAGTCTTATAACATGTTTGCCCTGTACCTCCATAGTGTAGTTGGTGTGTTTGTTATCAAACACCAGGGACTCTTGGATTAGCTGGTGGTCTCCCTCCAACTTGTCGACGTTGGGCTTGTAGGCAACAATGATGTGCTCACACTGCTTCAACTGGGTCATCTGGTCCTCCAGGGTGCCTCCTATCTCCAGAGAGCAGCGGCCAATTTCCTGTAGCAAACCCAACAAGGACAATCTAATATTTGGACCAATTTAGATCATACAATCCTCACTAATAAGGCAGGTAATCATTAACCTGTGTCTAAAGTACAGTCTCTCAGGACATATAGCATCTGAACATTTTATGTGTATAGAAATAATAATTTGCATTATTCTATTATCATTATCTGGGCAGCCACAACCACGGTACAATGCTTTTGAATGTATCATGAATAATCATCTTCCATTGTAGGCCTTTATTTGATTAGGTGGAGGTGACTGTCGAATTTCAAATGAAGCCTGTATGTCTGACCTCCATCCTGGTTTGTATCCACGGTCCAATGAGATTAGCCTGGGCAGCAAACTGTCGTCTCAGCCTTTCATTGGCATGCTGACGGGCCATCTCCTCGTGGAGGGCACCATCTCTCTGAGGAACCAGTTTCTTCACCTACAAAACACATGCATGTACACACACAGGGCTTAGTTGTAATTGCAAGAAGCTGGCTTCCCCTAAAAAGAGACATTGAGCAGCAACATGCTACTACTATGTGTTATATAGTCTTTTAACTCAGTAATACAACTTTAATGTAGCAATTCTTGACTTTGAAGCGTAGATATTTCATAATTTATGTTTCTTATATGGCTAGACGGCCACTATCTCAATAATGACTTTATTCCTTGATATGAGTCGGTCAGTAAGTGTTGAAGCCGCAAGTACCTTGTCCCACTTTTCGATAAGGTCCTCAGTTGTGAGGGTGCTATATGGGTTGACAATGTTAGCCTTTATCCCATAGCTCTGGGAGATTTTCTGCACTTCATTGTGGATTCCCAAGAGAGCCTGTCTCTCTGCATCTGCCTCGGGGAGAGTCGCTTTGAACTGCTCATGAGCTGCGATTAAACTCTGGAATGGAAAAAGGGAAGTCCTTCATTTTTATTAAAATGTCAATTTTGTCAAGAGTGATAATATTATGTGGTTATATTTTGGTGTGATAGGTATACCAACATTACACATTATATAACATTGCACCTCCAAGGATGATCATAGGAAAATTGTGGGCAGGTTCACTTTAAATTACATTTGATAACAGCATACCTGTTGTGAAATGAAAGAACCTACCTGAACCTCTTCAATAGTATGCACTATGAACATATCCTGCAGATCCTCCATGGCTCCCTCCATCCAGTTGTTGAACGGAGCCAACCTCTTGGCAAACTCTATGAACAACTGATCAATCGTCTCCAGCAGCTTCTCTGTACGCTGAGGGAATTACAAGATATCACATGTCTGGATTGTTTATTTATAAACCCTGAAAACATCCAATCTATAGCTCAGCATTGAGTCTGCCTTGATCTAAGGAGAAGTCATCCTCATCACATCTCACTTACAAATCCCAGAAAAACATCCCCTCACCTGTTTTAATGACTAATCCGAGGGGGCATAACATTGTTATGGCCTCATTGACCCCTAACTCTGGCTTTGTTGTTCCTGACAAAATCCCTCCCCTCCCTTCCCCGCATACAGTGGGTGTTGGGGAGTGGGACATGACAGAAAACAGACCTCTGCCCCTGTCATTCAGACTTAATCCCTGGCCCTATTCTAGGGGCCTCACACATTCACAGGTCTGGATGGCCAGCACGGATCATAGGAAGTGGCTCGCGGGCTCTCGGCCAATCACTTCCTGGACAGGACTCTTGCATCTATTTCTCCTCTATCCCTTACACCCTTCAGTTTTACCATTCTATCTAGGTCAGGGGTTTGAGAGGGGATACTCTCCTCATCAATCAGTCATGTCTTCACTGTTCAGATGTCATTGACAGACATCTAAATATGATTACAATGACATTTTGATTAAGTTGGTTTTGGATTCTGCATCTATTGGGGACTGTGTGGAACATTAGCGCACTCTTGTGGAGACTTATTAACTTATCCTAAGACATGTGAAAACATTAACCTCACGAAATATAATTTAAAAAAAAAGGTAGAGTGGGTCATCTCACCTCCAGTGCCTCTCTTCTCTTCTGAGTCAGGGTTCCCAGCTTGTCCCACAAGTCACAAATGCTCTGGCAGCGCTGGTTTACAGCAGCCACATCATGGTAGTCCAGCTCACTAGAAAAACAAAGCATCAACAGCTGTTCATTTCAATTATGGAAAATAGCTTTATGGAGTTATAGTTCCCCAGCGATTTAGATACAAAACAAAAATAACAAAAATTGATTAAAAAGGGATATAAAAGGACAAAGTCAGACTCAAGTGTTCAATGATGAAGGTCTGTTCATAGAAAACTGCCAAAATATAATATTACATTTAGTATAAATGTACATCAAGTGGATGTTAAGTTTTAAAATAGGCTCCAAGTAAAGACGAATAAGGTTTTTTTTAAAGCGAAGAAAATGTCTTTACGTTTGACTAATGCTACTTATTTAACCTTGATCCCAAATGGAGACACAACACAGTATCACTATTGTCTCGTTTGGTAAACTAGCGTAGTTTCAAAACACCAGAGTAATGTTCCTTTCTGTAGCATCACTGAAAAGTGATCTGACAATTCCTTTAAGTAAGCACCTTCAATTTAAGACAAGACCATCCAACTCATAACATGAGTTGGATGGTCTTGTCTTAAAATGAACGTTAATGAATTGTGTCTTATATTATAAAGACACAATTCATTAACGTTCATCTGCTTTTAGAAAAGCGGATAACTTTGAAACAGGAAGTACTGTGGCCAATTCCGGACAGAGAAGATAACTATGGACAGGTGTTGCTGATCGACTGCTGATTAAAAATGTCAACATGCCTCAGGACTACACCATTCCCCTTCTATTAAGATAAGGTAACATATTCTTAACCTAGAAGAAGAGGATTTAAGTCGTTTAAACAAATACTTTTGAGAAAGTCACATTTCCACAGTGAGTTAATTTTGTTCAAATGAGTTTGTTCTGCTTTTCTCCCACTGTAATGTAATATCTCAAATGGTTGAAGGGAAGAAGTGTTTTGGTTCTGCACGTCCTTTGTTGCTTGTCATGAATATTCAGCCCTCTAGGTTATACAATACAAGTTATTAAAGAAACACAAATTGGGATGGCATTAGTTGATTTTGCTATTTGCCCCCTGCCTCCCCTTGGTGGCACTGTGTTTGGTAGACGTGAAACAAACGTCTGCTTTAGGGAGTGCGTACTTTAGTTCCTGTGCAATGGCTGCAATCTGCTCCACTCTGTCCTGGTGAGCTGCCAAGTCGCTCTCAAAGGCCTCGTGTTTTCGAAGCAATGCTTTGATTTCAATCAGGGTGGCTGTTTCATAGTCGTTCTGGGAGAGGATCAGTTCTTTACCTGAATATCACACATATGCAAAGAGACAGAGAAAGAAATGAGGTAAGAGGGGAACAACAAGATGATTGGTAGGTGAGGTCTAAACACAGGCCTTATTTGGTCATTGCTGATGGAGAACGTGACCTGTTGCAGTCCACTACAGGCTGATTGCATTGGACAGACCATAAAACCTTCACTCAATTCTAATAAGGAACAAGTCTAAACAAACCCTAGGGTTAGTGGAAACACTTGAAAACTGAAAAGCAGTCAGAGAAGCAGGAATACAGAGGCCAAGGCTAACAAATAAACAGATAATCATGGACCATAGATCTAGGTTAAGTTACCACTGTAAGCCTCAAGGCTCAATTCTGATCATAGTGAACTGGTCACACTCCCGGAATGACCCGCTTGGTAAAAAATAATGTAATCACACGAAGGCCCACGCAGCAAGCTGTCTTAAACATAGAGGCTGCTGAAGTCAGTATTGATGGTTTCATTACAGGTTGATATGACACGCAAGTCAGAAGATTGAGAGTGTCAATGTTGATTTAAAGTGATGTAAAAGTCCCAGAAAAATCCACTATGACTGTTCAGACAAAAAGTCAGACCTGAAACTGATTAAGCACCCGATATCAAAATGGCCCATATCAGAATCATAGTTTGAACATAGTTACACTGTAGTTGTGTGCTGCAGTAAGACATTAATCGAAAAGCAAGCATGCAGACAGTTAAAATGCTGAAATATAAAACTTCAACTGACCGCTGGCCCAGTTCTCATGGTTGGTGGCTTTTTGGCGAAACTTTTCAGCCAGATGGTCCAGCCTCTCCAACCTACGGATCTCTGTGAGGAGCCACTCCTCATACCCTTTCTCTGCCTGGTCCAGGCCCTGCCATGCACTGGCAATATCCTGTACACAACATTAAAAATACAAGTTTAAACTCACTCTAAATGAGAAATAAATAATTATGTACATTAGTGTAAAACATCAGCTTCTATTGGTTGGCTGTTGACTGTTTTACCTCTAAAATACTTGACATAAACAGTGATGGTGAACACACACACAGGCAGTGGAAGAGTTTGGAGTGACTTACAGATACCATCTTCCCCTCGGAGGGCATGAAGGCAGGGCGATTGCTGATGCGCAACTTGGTCTGCAGGGTGTTGAAGTTAATTTCCAGCTGGCACTTCTCCTGCACTTTAGGGGGCTTGTGCTGGCGCCTGTAGTCCCTGAAATCCTCCAGCTTTTGCTGCATCTCCGCCATGGTCTTCTCTGGGGTCCGGTTCTCCAGCCAGGGAGTGGTGCGGCGGATCCACTCCAGCAGCTTGGAAACAGAAGGACAACATGGGAATAAGTGGAGAGTCAAGAAAGCAGCATGCTAAGATATCAGTGTGTCAGGAAGACTGTGATGAGTTATTGATTTTATTCAGCAGATGGATGCATAAGTAGGGGAAAGCACATTTCAATCTGTACTTTATTGGTATATAGTCATCTAAGGAGACAAACTGTAGTGTTACGTGTACTGTGTATACTCTTATCTACAAAGGTTCCAAAGTTTAATCTACTTTGGAAAAATCTAATTAAATTGCACATGTGTCGTCATAAAAGAGGATATCTTTTCATCAGAAGATTCATTTTGCTTTACCTCGCTGGCCAGTCTCTCATACTCTTCCATCATTTTCTCGTTCTCCTGGTTCACACCGAGCACCTTACAGATCCTGTTGGCAGCCGTCTCTGCCTGAGAGCACAGGGCACAATAAATTGTAATTACATCAGTATAGTTACACAGCGGGCCACGCTCCCATTGATCCTTTCAAATGATGTTATAACATTATCCCAGCAATACTTTTGTTGGTCAAATGCCAAGTTAGAATCAAACTGACAATAATGTTGCACCCGCTCTCAAAATGAACATATAGATAGGGTTGGCTAAAATAAAAGTTGGTAAGGTGATGGTTCACCAACTATACCTGTTCAGCTCCAGCAAAGGCATGGTAAAAACAGGACACATAGGTCATGATGGCTCTTTCATCGGGCTTCGGGGTGTTGATGATGTCTTAGATAGAGGAAAAGGGGGCAGAAAGGCAAAAACGAGGGACAAATTTAAATAGTTGAAATTACTTTGGAAGAATGAAGAGAGACAGAAGCAACGTATTCATTTATTGTCTACATTAAATGTGATTTTAGGACTAACATTGAAAAACAAAATAGACCTTCAACAGACAAAATATGACAGTCCAACACAACAGTACAGCATATTGTTGAAATATAAGTTGACATTTCTATTTGGAAAAATCAGATTTTATATATATATTTCATAAAGCATTACCTTCTGCGTCCAGCATTTTGGGAATGTCCAGGTGTTTCTCGGCTATGTCAAAAGCCAGGTTCAGGTTCCCCAGAGGATCATCCTAAATAAAGAAACATAACTCGACATCACTGAACAGCAATGCTGGACTTAAAATGCCACTACACTGACCCCCATGCTATGGTGGGCACATCGTACTCCCTGATCTCCTACTGAACATGCACATTCATTTAATAGCATTTGTTTTGAATAATCTTAAGAAGTTCTACATTCTGTCTGCAGTGTTATTATATTAAGTTAAGACATGATATATAAAAACAATTAAACTTAAAGAGAAACTTATGCTTAAGAGAACGACCATTTGTAAACTAACATTAATATTAAACAAATTAAAAAGTGTATTGTAGTGGATGTCCATACTCTGATGCAGACTTAAAATAATTGATTATTCTTCAATATGGCTATTCATCTTAAAATCCGTGTATAAAATCATAACCAGCATAATGTTTGTACTTGATTTGAATAATTTACACTATTTATGACAACACTATTAAACTAAATGAATTCGTAAATTAAGTTAATAAGAGATTACCCAAGAAAACATTTCAGCCCTACAACAAACATCACATATATCTTCAACAGGAGAAACCAAGTGCATAACCAGGGTGGGAAGGGTGCATTTAGCCAACAGCTGACGGCGAACCCCTCCCTACTAATAGGACAGCCAGTGAGAGTGCAATGAGGTAAAGGGATCATGCTATCATGCTGCTGCTATTGTCCCTATCTCTGTCCCGCTGTTCCATAAACGTAGGGGGCTGGCTCACTACATGACAGGACCAGCTGCTCACAGATCCAGAGCAGGACACACAGAGACGGAGGGACAGGGTGGTGAATTCATGACGGGATGTAGGGATGGATGAATGGATAGAAGGATAGCCCAAGGCCTGTGTGTGTGTGTGTGTGTGTGTGTGTGTGTGTGTGTGTGTGTGTGTGTGTGTGTGTGTGTGTGTGTGTGTGTGTGTGTGTGTGTGTGTGTGTGTGTGTGTCGCCTGACCAGAGCTGTCTCAGCAGGCAGTAACACTGAAGCTTAAACGCTCTCACCTGGAGCCAGACTCAACAGCTGCCTGGCGTAAAACTGTCTCCTGGCAGCACGAGCAGAACTGAAAGTCCACTGTGTAAATATGTATGTCAAAGCGATTTAAAGTGTGAGAAAAAGCAGTAGAAAGAAATCGATATGGTACGTTATGTGTGTGTGCCCCATCATTCATATTTACCCCAAGTGCCCTTTCCTAACTATGAGACTCAACACCATCCTTAAGATTTGACGGATTAACATGACAGTACCAATCTAGTAGACATCTTCCTGACTTTTATGAGGACTGGTAGCCTCTGAGTGGGGAACACTACGTGACATCGTGGACAATAGCAGAGGTTAAGTTAAGCCTGAGCACTGAAGGGGACGAGGCTCATGTTTCTGTGAATACTCAGGGTCAACTCCAAGTCACGCCAGAGACTTGTGTGTTGAAAAGTGAACGCCTTCTGTTTCCAAAACAAATGAAAATGTCACTCTTTGTAATCGAGCTTGGTGTTCCCCTGCTATACATATACAGTACTGAGCCAAGGTAAAGTAAATGTTCCTATTTAAGCTCAGCTATCGACTTTCTCATGAATACACTGTCTGATTGTTTAGCCCATGAATTAGTTATTTGCAGTATAACATAACAAAAGCTTATGGACAGGAACATTTATTTTGTCTTTTTTCCTCCAAGTTGTGGTTTTATATCAAAACAGATCTAGCACTGCAAGAAAAAGCCTAACGTAAATATTCCGAACTTGCTACTGCAGCACCTTCTTCCAGTAAGGAAAGGATGTTTTACTTGTTACAAGACTGGAGGGCTGTCAATTGGTCTTGTAGCTCTGCAAATAAGCAGCACACTGAGGCCCTCGCCTGTTTATATTCAAACACTGGGAATCCTCAACATCCTTTAAACCCAGAAACCACGAAAAGCATTTAAGCTCAAAACAACACACACACCCGGGCAAACTCTCAAAACTACAAGGTAGACATATTTACCACCTCCCCATTAGGTCCAATGGTATAGGCACTGCTTTTTCAAAATCGATCAATGAATGCTAATTATGCTTAAATTGTGTACACTGTGAACTGCTTTAGTTTGGATTAATGAAGCATGATGTGAGACTAATGATAAAATGGTATCCTGTGAAGAAGAAACCCATCCGTTGATTAAATCCATTAGCAAAAGAACATACTGTTTATCTACGGCAAACATTAATGCTACCTGATTCTGCCTGCGACAAACAACTGGACTTCCATTAAACAGCTTACCTTACATATACTCAACAGACTCATATGACATGTTCTTATTTCCATCAGTGTATACAAAACCGCCATGAATAATACCAACGGCCCCAACAAACAACCTCAAGCTGCTATATTTTGTATTTTCTCTGGATCAGAACACTTTTCTGTACACAGAAACATAGCATACACCTCCAGTTCTAGATATAGAGAAATGTTCCTCAGTGTTTCACAGCAGAAGTCAACACGTTATAAATAGAGCCATTATTCTGACTCTGTAGTGTGTATTTGTTTTTATTAGTTCACACTGTGATAGGGGTGCTAATTTTGTGGGAATAAGTCATGTTAGTTTTTGGGGGCTGAAACACAGCATCCTGGTTACAAGTGAAACCACACGACACCTTGTTGAGCTTAGAGTAGTCGAGGAGGTCGGGTCTGTGTCTATGAATCAGGGCGCAGAAGGCCAGGCCATCCTTCCAGCTTCACCGGCCAATGAGCAGAGAGAGCCAACATGTCAGTTCAGAGAAGGAACATGCTAAAATAACTCATAGATGCTGGAGTCCAGAACTACAGTAGCATAACTATGGTGCAGACAGATCTGTATCGCTTAAAGTAGGCCTAAGGAAGAATTGAGTATTAGCAGATGTTCACTGTATGAACTCTCTATGTGTTGACAGTTATAATCCCTTTACTTAGGTATAGAATGAAAGGACAACCCTTAGCTATCAATCACATAAACTAGACTATTAGACTCAACAGTAGCTGATGTCTTTAACACTCACCTGACATGGAAGTTTTGAACATTGACATTCCTGTAGGGGGCCGTCTTTCTCTGACACCACAGAAGAAGACCTTCCTTGGCAGATGTTTCTGAGGAGAGAGTGAATTCAAAATAAATGGTTACATATAACAAAGTATAGGTTTGTTGTGTCTACGCTCAGTGAAACATTGTCTATAGAACAATAACTAGACTCTGATTATTTAGGATTTTATCATTTCACCTTCCACATTAATGTCCTGGATTGCGAAGCGGAGGATGATAGTCCAGATCATTCCAAGAGTCATCTTTACATTACCGTCAACAATCTCTGAAAGGGAAAGAAAATCAGATTTGACTTGAGTAAATATTTACATTTTGATTATCACTCTAACATCTATGTTTGTGAGACCATGTTGGGCAGCTGTAGTATATTCATTAAACAGGAAGGATTACCTTCAGCACCAATGGACACCAGTTTCACTCCTTTGCTCGTGATGTATTCCAACGCTTTGTTGACGTTAGCAATCTTATGAAACCGCATCTTCCCTCTGTCTGGCTTGGGTAACCTCTCTCCTACAAATAAAAACATTTATGATGGATCCAGCTTTCGATGTAACAATATTATCAAATTAAAGTAGAGATAATGAAAATATGATGTTATAAAATAAACATTGTCCTTTAGTGATCTCACCTGAGATAACTTCCAGAAGCAGCATGAGTTTTAGTCCATTCCTGAAGTCCTCCTCAATATTTTCAATTTGAGTTCCAGCTTTCCTCAGGTGAGAGTTACACCAGGCTGTGAAGGTCTAACAGGGAAGAGAGAGCAGTCAATTAAAGAGGATTTTATGAAATGTCATCATACAAACGTAAAAAGTATTATGTGCATAACATCTCTGCACTTCCTTGCATTACAGGAGAACAAGGAGGAGAGGAGAAATAAGAATATTTATAAAAAAAAGCATATAACATGTTAAAAAAGAGTAAAAGCTATTGAACAATAACTTTACTTTAAACGTATATTACATGACATTCCCAGTACAATGTCACTAAGTGTATGAACTCATGTATTGTACTGGTACTCTAAAAGGTTGCTGTATTTGTACTTAACTTGAGTATTAAATACAAAATCAAATAATAAATGACGATGTATATCAACGGTTCAACTTAACAATAAACTGATTTACACATCTAATGTACATATTCATGCATTGAAAATCGTTATCCAGTAATATAATGTACATGATTTTGATAAGCCATGTGGTATTTTAAGTATATTTTGAACCAACACTTTTACTTGAGTATGACTTTAAATTCCAGACTTTTACTTGTAACAGAGTATTGTTACAGTGCAGTATTGCTGCTTTAACTTCAGTAGAATATCTGAGTACTTCGTCCACCACTGTATATTTCTGTCTGCAACAGACCTAAACAAAGTGAGGCAGCTAACAGCTTAACAAGTCTTCACTACTAGACTATGTACAAAATCAATGTTAACCTCTTTGTCCACTGCTAAATTTATGGATTAACCTTCAGTGACCCATTAGTGTCGAATTTCAAATTTTTCTTCTTCTAGTTCCAAAGCTAACAACCAAATGTACTCCAGGTGGGGTACTAAAATACTGTAAATCAAGTTAAGACAGGATCATTGTCTTTCTTCTCCTATTTTTAAAAAGTCTGTCAATAGCGAGCCACAGAGTTCACAGACGCTCAACACTGCTCGGATGAAAGCTGCGAGCCGACCACAGAGCACATTCCGACCGATACAAGGTGTTAAATTTAGACCGCTCTGCTGTGCCTCACGATAAGAGACTGGGAGGGAAAAACGTCAAAATGTCTCGCCGTGTCAACATAAGTGAAAATGTCACATGGATACAGAGTTTTTTCACCTCACATCACTTTCTGTCATTAGTTTGCCACTTAGAATGTGATTGGTTACAGCTGCAGGGTGATAGCTTTATCACAGTATGCTGTTATTCCAGGTCTCACGCATTACAACGCTAAAGCATGAAGACAAGCAAGCGTGGATTAAGGATGACGGCATTATAAACAATTATTTATTAAAGAAAAATAAATGTAAGGGGTATGACAGAAGGATGGATGTCTTTCATTGTTTTAACTTTTGCCACAATAGAAAGAAAATCTTAAGCTACTATCAGTAATTACATTTTCGTATTTAGTATATTATATTAAATATTTGGTAAATTGTCTGTTATGTGAGCCAAGTGCCAAACTTTATATTGTGCTCTTTTAATCTCCTATGTCACCAAAACAAATATATATTTGTCCTGGAGCTTTTTTGAGTACCTTTACTATCAGTGGTTGAAGTATGATGATTATATTTGAATATATATCATTTATAATATAATATTCATATATATTATTCTTTTGGCACTTTGTTTGGGCTGTTTTGAGCAAATAGTACAATAAATGTGTATTCTTATAGCCTTTGAGAATACAAGAGCAAATTTGTCAAATGCTTTTATCAGTTAATAATTATTTATAATAAATTGATAGCGTCATTTGACATTACTTTTAGATAGTTTAGCACATGTTCCAACTGCAAGTTTTAAAGATCTCATGAACACATGAGTTTATGGGGGAACCTGCCAGACGCTTAGGCTTTTTCTTTGGGTGCCAGTGCAAGAACATAATATTACAGGCTTTGGAGTAAAGGCCATCACATTCCACACTGAGTGAGTCCCCAGGGTGAGTGTGACATTGAACTGCTGCCCTCCTTGTTAAAAAACGTGGCCTGCCGGTTCTCCAAATTTGACTCAGTCACAGACTCCTGCTGCTCACTTTCCAAGCCCCCTACCTCACTCTTCAACACTACAGACCAATGACGATTAAGGCTAAATATATTTATGAATCACATTCAGCGACGACCAACCCTGTCACTGAACTGGCTAATGCCATTGGGGCCTCACTAGGTCATAGGCTGGCATGCCATGTCCAGGAGGATGGAAAATACATGAGAAGCGGCTGTTTAACATGTTTAAAAGACAAAGACTCTGAAACATTAATGTTAACTGAGGTTATATCTGTTGGAGTCAACTAAAAGATTCAAAAAGGTCTCATTAATATCCAAAATCCGAAAGTAGGATTTGAAATAAGGCCACTGCACCAGAGATTGGATTAGATACAAATATTTAAGGTGACTAATAGTGGCCCCTAATGAAGCAAACATAAGCCTTGTGGCAACAATAGTGTCAAGCAGGGGTTTATAACAAACTAGTCAGACACAGAACACCTTTATCACCTCCCATCATAATAAAAAAACAGTATACCAATGTTGCTGTATGCGACCATCACTGGTGCTTTATGAGTTCTGATTAGTGTGAACAGCTGTTCCAAGAACTCAACCACTCTCCACTAAGTAACTCCAAATTATGATAAGTAAAATATAAATACTGGAAAGATTGTTGTGTATATACAAGGGACCTGTTGCTGCCTTGTGTTACCAAAAATACAGTTTTGTCATCCCTGTGGTGGGGGCCACAGGAGGTTATGGGCATGGAGTTGATGGCCTCCAGTTGTGCGAAGAGCTGCAGTTTAAGGCCAACTTTTAAAGCCCTATGCCCAATTGACAGTGTGGGAGGCCGAGGCTATATTGAGTTGAGCTGGTACATTATTTCTGCGTGGTTTCTATAAACAAAAGAATTCCGCAGCAAGGACACTGGATTAACCCTACTATAATACCTTTTGGTCCCGAGGTTAAAATTAGATGCAGCGTCCATTCTAATCCCAAGAGCGTCATCATGTGTTTGAAGCATCTGTTGACAGCTCGCATTCCGCGCGTATCAGTGGAGAGGCAGCAGTCTGGAGAGCCGCTGGAGGCTATTGTTAGCAGCCTGGTACCCGCCGCATCCGTCCGTCAAGCCGCCCTCCTTGCATGAAACCCGGCAGCGTCTAATCAGCAGCACGTAACTAGAACCACACCGGAAGTTACCTAATGCTGTCCTTCATACTAAAACGTCACGTGAAAATTCCGGTTATTGGGTGAAAGTTAACAAAAAACATAATTCATTCCTTAAAATACTGCATTTCGCGATTTATTTTTGCAATATTGCCTGCGCCAATTACCGAGTATGTAAAATACACGCAGTAATAACGTTATAAGTCTGTCAGAGATAACTAATACTAACCTTTGTTGGAAGACTTGCAAAAGTTGATGCCGTTGCTTCATTGTTAAAATGTCTACTTTAATACGGGGTTAAGTAGTGTCAAGGATGGTAACATTTAAACAATTGAAAGTGGTTGTTATTTTTAATGGTTTTAACCTTACATTGACATTAGCTACTAAGAGTGTCTTCGGTTAGCGACTTTTGCCAAGTAACGTTGCACGTACACACACAACTAGGACAAAATAGAAGATAAGTGCTACAATAACTTGCCTCTATGGTATGACAAACATATAATCTATTTTATTCGCGCTACGTTTAATCAAAAAAACGCTTCTGAAAATGTTAGGTTCAACATCGGGTATTTTATTTTGAAACTCTTAGCCGGATGTACATTTCTTTACCAAGGTCTGCTTGCTGCAAATTAGTCTCAGAGCGGTTTTGAAACTATGTTGTCAGACAATGTATACCCAAATAACTGGAAAAGTATGTGAAAATCAACTGCTGGAAATTCAATACACTCTTGTAATGTGGTTAATTTTTAGTTATTTATTAGCCTGAATAGTTGTATCTCTTTTCCATTCATAACAGATAGGATTCACGTATTATTTTCGAAACAGATTGTTCTCTTTGACTTACTTTCCTCTGCTGTTGTTCCCATGCAGGGTCCAGTAGATTGTCCCTGTCCCACTCATCCTCCTGGTTCATGTATTGATACTCGTCGTAGCCGTTATCATAGTGCACCGTGGTCTCCATCTGAGTCATCGTCATCATACTTGCTGTTCCTCCGGAGCTGGATTAACTGTAATTCTGAGGACAGAATAATTCCCTGACTTTCTTCTCTCTGAGCTGCTGCTTTCTCTCTCACACACTCTTGCCCTTGTCCTCCCGACCTGACAGACGTCTGGCCCTGGTTGCCACAGATGCACAAGCGACAGTATCTTTAGTACTGGACAGTCACGTGATGCCTTTCATACCTTCCCCCAAAATCCCGACCACCCACCCATTCAAACAGCAGCAGGAAAGTTCATGTACTTAAGATCAATATAAGTCTTTATTGTAGAAAAAAAAACAATGTCAGACTTTCCTATGAAACAAAAAAAATAACACACAATTGGCTGAGACATATAAATAAAATGTTTCTTCCTTGGAAAACTCATATTCTCACACTGAAAACCAATGGACACTGTTAAAAATATACCAGAATCATTCACTCTATAAAAAAACTGGATATGTGAACCCGTCATGGCACAATGCGGTGTATCCAGCCCACTCTTCTTTCTCCATAATATTGTTGCTCTTATTATTCAATGATTGGTTGTTGCTTACACAACACCGGGACAATCAGGATGATCAAATACAAAATTCATGCAGCATTGAGATTTACATTACTTTGTCTGTGTCCAGGTGTTAAGTTCACCAAATCTAAAAATATCTCTTGGTGTGACGATGTAAATGACTTACAAAAAATATCTAAAACTAGGTTCTGAGGCAGACCAACAAGGTATGTGATATGTCAACATAGATGCAGCCATACAATTTAAATCAGTTCTGATAAGTGACATGACTTACAGGAAATAAAGTGTTTCTTTCAACCTACAAAACTACCCTGAATTGTATTTATATATTTTTTGGAGTGACCATTTTGTTATGTACTGTGTGTCATATCATTTGTTCCGCAGAACACTACCTGTCATTTAGAAATTAAAGTTATTGGAGGAGGAGACTGCATTTAAAACTAGAAAAGAGAATATTTAAGTTAAACTACGATATGCTTTTGCAATCCCTCTGAATAATACGCCTGTTTGAGAAAAAAAAAAAACAGTTTTAAAGATGGTGCATGTAGTTTTACAATAAATTACTTTATTCATTAACTCTGTAAATGAATAAAGTAATGAAATGAATCCGACGGGCCTGTTAAAAATGTGATCTGTGCTTTTAAGGTTCAAACTGCCAGGGAAAGGCTGCTCCCTGCAGCCACTACTGAACGATAATCTCACCACAGAACTAGAGTTCATGCAGAGTGCAAATACAGACACATGGGAGTAAAAATGGCGCAAGTGTTTCTCCAAACCATCCAACATCTGAAGTTATCTGTCACAGCGTTGCTAATACTTTGCAAGGGTCTAGACATCAACCCAAACAATCTCTGGGCTCAGAGCACAACAGCTGGGGAAAAAAGGGAGTGCTTGTAGAGAGGGAGTGAGACATTTGAACACCGTGTATCCATTCGCATCATCTGTGATCTGCAGCGGTGTTCTTTGTTCCTGGGCTGTTCACAAGGAAGGAGAGAAAGGGCCAGGGAGGTGAAGAGGTTTTCCTTTTTCATCAGTCAGTTTCATTAAGGGAACAAGGTCGCCGCCATTCCTGGCCTCGTTCATGGATCCATTTGTTTGATACTAAAAGACAAAATAAAAAGATAAAGATAAATATCTATTTTTCCTTATTCAGTCCTGAACAGGTCCAGTTCAGCTATAACACCATTTTCTAGCGGGTTACTCTAACCCCACTGGGTGCAGTCGATGGAAACAGTACAGCTGTTAACCTTTCAGATTTAAGCTATATTTACTTGGAAAAAGAGGAGCTTACCCCACTTGTTGCCCACCAGCACTGGACAGGCTGCATGTCGGGTTCTGTAGTCTCCCTCCCCGCTGGGGAACAGATTATACCAGAACACTGCCGAGCCCTACACACAAACAACAGGCAACACAGGTTAGCAGGGCTTCAAACCCTTCAGGGATAGCCTGGAAGTCAAAATGTAGCCTCAGGTTCCTGAAATCATTCCCACAGATTTTTGACAGGGGAAATTATTAACAGGGAGTAATTACAAATGTGTATGTGGACTAAACATTTGTATTCAATTACAGTAATGAACAAATAAACAATTTCATATAGTACATGATCTAGTTTTGCATGTAAAGGTAGCCCTTAGAAGACTGTGTTGTGTGTAATAGAAAAATTAATATAAAAGATGCTAACTAATTGGTACGTGTCCTTACTTGGAGGCAAAAACAACTTTCACACTATTTTGTACATCTTTATTGTGTTATTAATCTATATATTAGTATAATGCAAAACAAACAAAACACCTGGGGATTTGTTGGCTTTATAATATGACCAACTCAGATACAGCTACTGAGTCAGTTATATATTTGTGTAAAGTAGTAGTGGAACATTAGCGGTTACCTTTTTGGGCCAAACTGCTGCACCAACATCTGGGAATACTGTGGCTCCACCTGATGCTACATCACTCATCTACAACAGAGACCGAGAGAGGAATAGTTCAGTCTCTCAAATCAAACAATACAAATAGTAGTGGAAAATAGTTTGTGGAACTGTTTGAAGAAAATACAATACAATTCCGTTTTCTCCCATTAATCATTTTTACAGCAAATGTAACATCATTCTCATTGAATCATCATAGCAAGTCCTGTTTTACTCAGATGTAACTTTGGTGACAGCAAAGATTAAGCCCACAATCAGAGGCTAGGGATCGACGTAAATGTATAATACCAGGCACACTGAGCAAACCAAAGAGGAAAAGTTATGTTGAGCTTCATTCTCACATTTCATTGGCAAGTATGAGACCGCTCCGTAGAGAAGATTCAAACACCAGTATTTCTGTCAAACATTTAAAACAGCTTAGTGGAAGTTCAATCTAAAGTTTAAAACCATTGAATGTACTCACATAGAAGAGCCATGTTGCTATGCGGTTGCCAGTTCCTAGCTCCTTAAAGGCATCGGGCTCATCTTTCTGTGGAGAAACGTCACATTTAATGTCCTGCCATTTAAACCTTACTGTACATCTATAGAAAATGTACTTGTGTTAAATACAAAGGTTTCCTTACCCTTCCAAAGTCAAAGTGTGGTTCGTATTGACCTCCAACGCCATAGTTTGCAACCTAAAGAACAATCAAACATATGAATTAAGTCACACAGCTACAAATGAGGATTCTATTAAACTAAAACACAAACAGTATGGGAAGGTTGATATTAAAATGATATGTTACCTCTATATAAGAACTTTGTGGATTCAGTAAGGTCTTGCATTTAGAAAAAGGATAGAAATTCAAGAAAAAAAAAACTGTGCTCAATGTCCTTCAGCTAACTCTTTACCTGCAGCTCTTCTGCAGTGTCCATTTCCAGTCCGGTGAGATCTTCAATTCTCTGGTTGATCACGTCAATCATTGGATCTTCATAGCCAGTGAGCCAAGCGCTGGAATACAGAAGGGAAACAGAATGACTGAGAAAGCAGGCAGACGTGCTGTACGGTATGTCAGTGAGGCACATATCTGTCCACTAGATGGTAGTGAAGGTTTCTTTTGAAATAGGCGGCTGCAAGATATGTCATGCTGAAAAGTTGCCATGAAAAGCTTGGAAAGAAAGTAAAGTTAGGCAATACATCACGTGATAGAAAAGGGAAATAGAAAACATGAAATAGAGAAAGCTGGCCAGTTTCAGAATCTCCAATCAGCTCAGGGTACAGGGTGTTTTAAACTGTGTGAGCACTTGGGAATGTGCCTGGTACAGGACTGTGGCTAAATATTATCATGGGTTTAACTTAACACAACCGGCCTTTCACACTCACTCATGCACACCAGTCTAAGAGTAGACTCCGATATAATACGCTTTTGACAAAGCTAATGAACTTTATTGTGAAATATGAAAAAATTACTCATCTATATAGTTCTGCAGAGCACATGATAACATTCACACTGGCATTTCTTCTGACGATAAATTAGAAGCCACCGTTTCTAATACAAATCCTTTCACATTATAAAAAAATGAAAGATACAATTTATATGAAGTTACTGATGACATGAGGAACAAAGACAGAATTGAAACATCTCAAATTTAGGGGATTTTTCTGAAGACATTACAAAGCCTATATTCTTACCACCCTGTTTTATGGACGTGTTCCTGAGAATTACAGCACATCAACCCTAGGAAATGTGTGTATGAGAAAAGCAGTGAGATGAGTCAGCTTTTTTTAATCAAGAGTTTGTGTTGATAATAACTCGTATTTTTGAAGGCATGCTGGGCCAAATGTGAGCAAATACATTTTTGCCTGATGTGTTGCACAAGTTCATTGAGCGGTCAAAGTCTTCCGAGTTCTTTCGCCTGTTTTTCTGTTCTCTGTATCACTTTAACAAACTGAACTGGAGAGCAATCCTAGACGCATGTATCCATATAATGAAGCGAGGTGAACACTCGGAAACCAGTTGAATGATTCCTCACTGAATTTGGAAATGCATGCTGACTAACATGTACACATACAAAAACATCAAAGGGACAACACACCCTTAAACCCACGTAGACACGGCACCGATACTTTAATTATCAAGAACTGTAAAACCAAATAAATGTGGGTTTATTGCTGGCCTGGTATTTTTAAGGGTGGGTCCAACAGGCAATGTATCTATTGAAGTGGAACAGTCATTCATACACAGGGCGGCACTTTTCTAACATATATAACAATCTCTCTTTGTACATTATGCAGCATACATTTATCTGTATTTTTAAGCTTTTGCGTATTTTTAAGCTTTTGGAGCTTAACATTTTCTTCCATTTCAGAGATTAAGACAAAGAAAAGAACGGAGGATGACGAAGTATGTCCTCGAGCTCTCCTGGTCACCTGTTACCTCTTACCTCTTGGAGACTCTGTACTGGGCCGTGGTTAGTGTCCCGGTAAGGGGGTCATGCACCGTGGCTCGCCTCAATACAGTAGTTACAGCCGCACAAGGACACGGAGGTCGAGGTAAGGTAGATAAATAAAGGAAAGAAAAGAGGATGATGGAATGTGATACCCACAAGAGAAGTAAAAGGAGGAAAGAGAGATAGAGAGAGAGAGAAAATAAAAGGCAGATGTGGTCACTACTTGTTAATGTTATTCTTTAGAAGAGCCAAGAGAGTGATCCATGAGGCAATGTTCAAAACCAAATTAAATTGCAAAGTAAGAAAGTGTATCAGTAGGTTATCAATGAGTGCCTCAATACACGTCCTGGCTCAAAAAAAGCCACTATGTTAATATCAGCTAGCAGAAAAATAAAAATAATGTTCCCCTTTCTGTGGAAGACTCAAACACTTTCATTCTCCCTCAAAAAATATAAATCCATTAGCTACGAAAGAAAACACTTTTTAATAGTTCTTTAATGTCTGTTTCACTGGTTAAAGCAGCAACAAATAATATATTTATATTTATTGACCAATAAAAGTCCACCAATGGTTATTTTTGTTGTAAAGCTTTGATCATTATCAGCTGGATTGTTTGATTCAGCTCAAGAGCCTTCAAGATTTGGAAGGGCGGAGAAATGGAGGGGTGCAGACGGACGGTACAGAGGAGAAATGGGGTGAGTTTTTGAAGGAGAAGGAGGAGGAAACCTCTCTTTCTCCCTCTCAGCTCTCTCCTATATCCTCTGCTGTTGGCGGCTCCTCCTTACCTTTTGCTGATCCGGTATGGCGCTGTCTCCAGCACGCCTGTGATGGGGTTGGAGATGGTGGCCCTGCGCAGCTGTGAAGCCAGGGACATGATTTACCCACACACAGACACACATGCAAAGATGTGTGCCTGTGTGCTTGCCTAACGAGCCTCACAGCCTTGATATCCCACTCCTAAACACGCTCAACTAATATTGTCAGAATTATCGTTTTTTCAAACTTGTTATATTTATCTTTTATTAAAAAACTCAATGTATTTCCCTTAATATTATGTCAATTTCTCCATGTAATATCAAAAAGAATGTATTGAATATCAATTATTTTTAAAGGTATGGTGAAAAAGTTAGAAACTCGAATATCATGACAACACACTAATGAAAGTAGGGCTGGGCAATATATTGACATAATATCGATATTGTGATATAAGACTAGATATTGTCGTAGATTTAAGATATCATGATATTGTAAGTGTTGTCTTTTCCTGGTTTTAAAGGCAGCAATATAGTAAAGTGATGAATGTTCTTAACTTATCAGACTGTTTGAAAAGCCTTTCTAATGTATGCCTTTAACCGATGATTTTTCTATCAAAATTGACATTGTGTAAATATTTTGTGAAAGCTTCAATGGTCAACCCTACAATATCGATATTAAGGTATTTGGTCAAAAACATCATGATGTGATTTTCTTCACACCACCCAGCCCTAAATGAATGATCCTATTATGTCACGTGGAACTGTTAAGTTACGTTTTTATACATACATCATATGGCATGATTGGAGCACTTGATCTACAGAAAAATGCTTACTCTTGGCTTCGCCAGTTGCTTGACCTTCTCGATTTCTGCTTCGGAGAGGATGTCGAGGTAGCGGACAATGTAGGGGCGGTCCCACTCATCTTGCTGTTTGACAGGAGCCAGCACATATTTGGGGTTGTGATTGTTGTCATAGTAACGACAGAACAGCCGGCTCTGCCTGCGGGGGGTCTGGTTAACAGAAGAAAAGGACATTTAAGTGATGTGAATTTATTTACTTAGAAATTATGTTTTTGTGTATCTTTTTGTTTCCCTCACCATTTTGATGCCCTCCCCACGACAAAGCATCTCGTACTTCTTCCTCTCTGGGATCTGATGATTCGAGACCTTCTTGCTCTTCTCTTTCTTTTCGGTTGTTTCCTTTTTACCTGGTTCCTTCCCTTCAGCCTCATCAGCCTTTCTCTGCTTCTCCAACTGGAACTCAAAGTACTTCAGGTTGCCATTGGCGCGCTGATGCTCTGAGTCTAAAAATGACAGACCAACAGAAATAATGGTGGTGTGTACAAATAGTGAGGACTGCAGCACCTGTCACCTGAGAATATAACAGCCCTGCAATCAAAATAACTGAGTTTCTAACACGTCATAATTACATTTTTATTATTTATTCAGTCTGACCTTATCCACTCAGAAACAAGATGGTTAGAGAGTTCAATAGTATATACAATTCTATAATAAAGTATTATTCAGCGTCATTACTATAAATTAGGGTTGTGCATTGCTCGTATTTTAATCTCGATTAAGATTTTGGCTTGCAACTATTACGAAAACAACGTAATTTTTTTATTTATTATTATTATCTTTTATTTTTTTTGGTTTTCCAGTTGAATTATACTTAAAGTTCAGGGTAATCAACTGTTTTTAATAATCGTGATATCAATTATTGACCAAAAATATAGTCGTGATTATGATTTTTGCCATAATCGCACAGCCCTATTATAAATACATACAATTAAACAAATGGAACAGTTCATTTCTAAGAAGAATTGTTATCTAGATCTCTGAATTCCCTGGACAGAAGACCATTTTGTTTCATGACAAATCTACAAGCAACCAAAATGAGACCAATATCTGACTGTAGGTGATTATAAAATATATATTATATCGGGGGGGAAATGTCACATGGATAATATGGATAGTATGGCTTAGACCAGGGGTGTCAAACTCAATTTCATCGCGGGCCACATTAGCATAAAGGTTGCACTCAAAGGGCCGGTTGTAACTATATAAATATATAATATATATACAAAATAATGTATTATATTACATTATTGCCTCTGAATTGGATTATTATCGGATAGGATAATAACTTAGTAATAATAATTGCAAGTCTCTTCAGTGCACATGTCACAAAACGAGATGCATTGTGGGACATGTAGTTTATAGGCGCCTTTTTGCGGGGCCACATAAAATGAAGACGCGGGCCGGATTTGGCACCCGGGCCTTGAGTTTGAGACCCCTGGCTTAGACTGATATGCATGTGGTTTAGAAATGTTCTTCTGCTTCGTATGTAAATAAGTTCAAGACTCTTATGCTGTCGCTTTCAATGTAATTTTCAAAATGTACCATAATGATTTCATTCTAGCTATTTGGATACAAACAATACGTGCTTTCCTTTGTTCATAATATGATGTTGTGTGCTCGGTAAAATTAAGGCTATTTCCCCATCCTTACAATCTTATCCAAACCAAAATAAAGTCTGGTGTCTGTGCATGTTTGTGAAAAAAAGTGCATTATTTCCTGTTTGATCCTATAAACACAACATATCTTGAGCAGACATTTTAGAATCCATACACTAACACATTGCAAAACATGCCTCCCAGAATACTTTTGAAAGTTGGAAAAATACTTCATAGAGTGGTGGAGGGACTCACCCAGTTTTAGGAGCTGCTTGGTGTAATCCAGGGCTCGATCTATCTCCCCCTGCTGGTAGATGGAGTAGCTGAGGTAGTCGAGCACTGTCACCTTATCTATATTGGACTCCTCTCCCTGTTCAAGCTGTTTCAGAGCCTGGGACATCCACAGCTCGGTGTGGTAGTAATCCACATCGGAGTAGGCGATCTTCCCCAGCTCATAACAGTCCTCCACTGTCATAAAAGTCTTGTGCTTCGCTCCTAGCATGCAGAGGACACAAGGAAACAACAAGAAGGTGTTTACTGTGATTTTCATCGCACTTAGTCAGTTAATTGTATGCTTCCTGCTTTGGAGCTTTTATCAGGTAGGTGTGGTATGCAGATTCAGAGCCCTTACCAGGTAGGTCTCCTGTAGCCATGGTGTTGGCAGTAAGTCTGTAAGTGTCCTGTAACCTGAGGAGAGCTTTAGCTGCCCCAGTCTGGTCCTCATCTGTGGGGAAGTACTGTCTCTGGATGGTCAGGTTGGAAACAAATCCTGAGAGAGAAAGATATGAGAGAAACCCAGAGAAATTAATAGTAGGATTATTTATAGGATAACTTACAATCAGTCAAGTGGACCATTAATACTCTCTCTTCAATCAGAGTGACTTTGATCTTGAGTGGGAGGATTAAAGTTCGATCAAGACATGTGACCAACATGTATGAGTTATATTCTACCTCAATAACTCATGTTAGGGTGACTGAGCAAGGCATCCGATTTCTCCTTCAATATAACAAGTATGAATATACGTATGAATCTGAGCAAGCATATAGTTGCTTTGGAATAAAAAAAAACCTTTGCACATTCTATAAATGTTGCTGCACTAATTAGGGAGTTCCAAGATTACCCAATCTCTACAAATGTATAGAAATCCCTGAATCAAATCAACATCAAAAAGTATTGGAAAATCGTCTTTTCTGTTGGTTACCTTTTCTTGGTTTTCTAAACTTTTGGCACTTATCACTATTTGAAACAGGTCTGCTTTATCCATACCGTCAGTGGTGTCACTGAGCACCAGGCTCTCCAGCATCGCCCACTCTGTGTTCAGCCTCTTCATCAGTTTGAAGGCATTGACCGGGTTTCCCAGGTAGCCCTCGGGGTCCAGTGTGGCTGTGGCTGACATTGATTCCATCTTCTCAGCCCACCTATCACAAGGATGGTAATACACAGTTAGGTGCATTCCTTACATATGAATCCAGAAGCAATACTATCTTAATATTCAGAAACACTGAGACAAGTTTCCAAAAACTAACACTTTAATCTTCTCAAGCTTGGTCTCCTCTGCTCTGATGTAGTCCTTTAGGGAGGTGACGAGGTCTTTTTCTGTGTATAACAGATCTGTCATCTGGCCTGAAGAAAACAAATGAGAGATACTTCACCATCATTACTGCAATGATTCATAACAAAGGTCATCACTCATCTCATCCCAATGTCGTAACATCTCTTGCGTCCATAAGTGAGATGCAACTAAAGTCAGCAAAGGGAGATTTTTTCTTAAACAAGGAACATATATTGCTTGATGTTTTTACCTATTGAGGTGTAGAAGTCATTGCCGGCTGAGAGCGACTGCAGACAGTTTAGCAACAATAGACACAAACATGGCAGCTCCATCCTGGAGAAGCAATGAGAGAATGAGATACATTGTTAAATAGATTAACTTGAACATTGAATCATGCATATTAAAACAATAATATCAAAAAGGAGAATGGCAGAATGGATTGCATTATTTACATACCATACCAAATTCCCCAAGTACCACATACTAGGGATGTCACAATACAAGAAATAAATTAGTCACTATCAATACCAGAGAAACTATTTTCAACCTCCACGATGTATCATATTGATGCTTCCCTTCACTCTCACCAGTGCTGCTCCTACTGAATTGAAAACCTTGTTGTTGGCACCATTTAAGAGCGGACAATCCACACAGACACTTTTCATAAATGTTCCCAAAGGAAAACTGATGACATCAAGGTCTGGGGATTGTCCATAGTAACTGGGTATTATTTCTGGCAAGCTGTTGAGCGAGTAGAAGTCTCAGCAGCAGCAGCCATCTCAAAACCTGGGAAAAACTATGTGCAAGTATTAGTGGGTAAGTTGGGAGAGTATTTGAAATGTTACTTGTGAATTGGGTGTACTGTCCATTTAGCTTACAGAGAAAAAATGTATATATGTTAAGAGAGAAAACGAGTGATGAAAACTTGAAGAATCTCCTGAATTAAAGAATGAAATCTGTTTAGAAGTGCAGCCTCGCAACCACCACACAAAGCCAAATATAAGTCTGTGGTTGGTGTCACTGTGTCCGGTTTGTCTGTGGTGATGACATAGCCATAACTAACTGGGATGCTGGCCTTTGAAGAGTGGTACTGGGATATCTCTATCCATACAGACAGAAATGAGAAGAGAACACAGGCTGACTGAAAGGAATAAATTAGCAGGCAGGTGTCAATGTGTACACACTGCATTCTCAGTATGCAATTGTTTACATGATGAAGTGAAAACTTGGCAGCAGCAGAGGAGCTGCTTGGACAATGTCATCTTTATTTACTGTACTAAAATACATTATTTACTTTCTTTAAACTTCCATCTGGATTTACATGTACATGTATGAGAATTTCACTTTGAACATATCCTTGATTCTTAGCCAATTAACTTACTCATCCTAAAACATAATGTTGTTGGTACATTGTTTAGTCAGTTGCTCATGTTAAATAAGTCTATGAAACTTTGATAGGTAAAAAGTATTACAGGACATTTACACTAGTTTAATTTCCACAATATTTCTTGACTAATAATAGCATGATGAAATAGATGTTTTAAAGAAAGGATAAACAAAAAAGCTGAAATATAAAAAGGTAAAATAATAGCACCCACCTGTCAATATTCTTTACAAACACACTTGCTCAAAAACAAACCCTCACATGTATCTTCATGCCCACACATTAAAAAACTGTTCACCTGGTGGCAAAGTAAAGGTCATGCATGCAATCAGTCGTGCATCAATGCTGATTTCTAAAGCCCTTTGCTGGAGGCAGACAACAGGCTCAGGCAGGTTCTGACTTTGCCACATGGACAAGACTTCAGTGGAAATAAAATTATTACTTCATATGAGATTTAAATTAAGGTCAGCAGCAGGCAGCAGAGAGGCAGACATATAAGTGACAGAGCTCTGCATATTCAATATATTCAAGCAGAGTTACATTTGTTTAAACCAAAGAATATTTAGAAACTTCAAGGTAAAATGAAAGTTATCTTTATCTCTAAATGCTCCTACTGTAATTCAAGAATATTTGGCCCCACTCAGTCCAAGATACCATTAGTGTGCCTCTGACAGGATACAAACTCTAAAGAATATAATTATTGTAATGACAGGCTCACAGCTCTTGTGTCTCCACTGTTATAATATTGTAGAAGTGAAAAGTCAAGATTAAAGCTGCAAGTATAACAGTTATCATTTAGATCCACGCAGCATGCCACACACCAGAGTAAGTGGTAGTGAGAGTTGTTGTATGCAAACATGCTTGTACGTGAAATGCCAGAAAACCAAAACATTCCTGATGGCAATTTAACATTTAACCTGCCAGACACATGTGAGGCCATTTCTTCAAACCTGTTTGAAAAAACTACTTTGCATGACATTTGCTTTAAAGTTTTAGTTTTCTGACTTCTGACCTGTAAATTGAGCTGCATTCTGTTCAGACATGTTTGTTAGAAGATGCTTTTCTTTACCAACCGTGTGCTAATTTTGGGGAAGGTGGATGTTTACCAGTGCTCTCACTTGCAAGGAAGCATCTACCCTCAGAAAACACAGATAAATGATTAGCTTTATTGCATTCGTGGAGTTTTCAATTGACTAATTTTCCTGTCTCTTTAGTAACTTCCAACTTTGCTAAGAATCACTTTTAACAAAGTAAATACCCCAAAAATACCCATTTCAATAAAATGTTTAATGTATCAAGACAATATTTTACAATAAAGTAATAATAAATCACAGAAAAAGTGTTAATCCCCACATTGTTATAATTGTGCCTCAGTGCAGTCACTACATTTGTTAACTAAATTAACCTTGTTCTCTTGGTCTGCACTGTATTTTAATATCTTTCTCACAGTTACATTTCCTTTAGCTGAAGTATATTTTCGAAGTTTAGCAGGGAGTGAGGCAGGGGAGTCAGATAACACAGGATGTGGATGCAAGAGGACTGCCACGTCTTCGCCCCTCCCCGCCGAGGGAAACTCATGAGTGGACCCAACACTTCTCAATGGAGTCTGGCTGGTTTCACCAGGAATAACCCCTCAGTCACCCCTATAAAGTTGCTGACAGCAGGGGGTCTTTTCATTTCTTAAGGACCGCAGATGCCATTTGTTGACTCCTAAACTAATTAAGATAGTTAACGTTAACGGTTCCCACACGAATGTGACGTAAAAACAGTTTGCAGTGAACGTTCGTTCGTGTCCCCAAATAGCCTAATACCATTGGCTCACTGAAGTGTGCAATATGGCAGACCATGTAGAATGCATAAACAAATAAATCATTGTATAATATGCTGCTAATGTATCGAAATAAGTATTTATTATTATATGATAATATAGAGCAGAGCCTAGGAAGCAGCATCCCACGCTGCATTTCACTGGAATGCCATAACATTGACTGAGTTTCATAGGAAAATGCAGGCAGCGTTTACTTAACTGGCTATTTGTTAACATTAACCTTTTCAACTGAATTTTGCAAATATGACTCCCTTCAACCCAATGCAGTTTTTGTATATTATCCACTGCTGTCGAGAACCATTACACATATTAAAGTTTCGTCCAGGTTAGCTAGTTTTTTAGCTAGCTCGGCAAGCTAACCTAACTTTAACGTTCTAGAATGTTCAACGGTCCCAAGTGAAAAACAATAGAAAACGGACAGTTCAAATCTGCAGGGTGATATGACAGCTAACGTTACCTAAAAACGCTCTGGATGTGAATTGCTCTTGCTATCTTATCTGATTCAGAAGTCAATATTTACCTAAACGAGAGCATCCTGTAGCAGAAATATGTGTAATCCCGGCTCTTGTGTCGTATGAAGTCTCGACTCCAACCGGTCACCGTGCAGGTAACGGGGACAAAATGAACATCTGCTGGTGTGTAAGGACGGGATTCATAGAAGTCTGAATGCTACGTGCAGATTCTCACATGCATAAAGTCTCCTACGACCAGACTTTGGGGGCTGGCGTTGCTATGGGAGGTGTCTTAGCCCGTGGTGAGATAGTCATGGATGAGTATTTGGGGTATAAATGTAAAAAAAGAAGCGAGAATGTGTACTCGCAAATATCATACCTCTGCCAGATGTTGAAATTGTGCCGCAACAATGATATGTGATGTTGTTGTGTGGTCCATGCTATATTGTCTCCAATCAAGAATGTGCAATTGTAGTTTGATTGACATATATATTCAGTACCCCATTCAAACTGATGTTATATTTAATTTGGCATTTTTGTACTTGGCTAAAGCTCCTTTTCAGCATTTTCACCTGCAGTCTCTGCCTCTTTCTCCACATTCCAGAATATGTCTTCCGACCGACCAAAAAAAAAAAAGTATGACTGGAGGGAGAGAATTCCTGCTGTGGCCTATGCAACTGAGTTGAACCAGTTCAACAGGGAGGAGCTGTGTGTGTGTGTGTGTGTGTGTGTGTGTGTGTGTGTGTGTGTGTGTGTGTGTGTGTGTGTGTGTGTGTGTGTGTGTGTGTGTGTGTGTGTGTGTGTGTGTGTGTGGGAGGGAGAGAGAGTGAGAGAGAGAGAACAACATCTCAGCAAGCTAAATCTCAATGACATTGCAAAGGGGCTTTTAAACCAAGCAGTTATGTTAAAATGGAACAAATAACAACTTTAACTGTATATTATACACTCAATTCTCCTGCTAAACTGCTGCTCTCCCTCCCTAGAATTTACCCCGCACTGTGAAATAAAGACCAACAAAATGACAAACAGACTCAACATTATGTTTTTTTTGTGTATCCATTAGGATGTCCATTTATTTTTGGCAACCTTTCCACGTGCATACTGTTGAACAGACTGCATTCCTCAGAATATCAGAACTTTTCAATTTAAATAAGGAAACCTGGAATAAAATTGAAGAAACCTTTCTTATGTTAAATGCTAAAAATACATTTTATTGAACATTCTATCAAAGCAAAATGTCATAACAGGAAATATATTAGAATGAGTCATACATAGGTCATCAAATGAAACATGTTATTATTGTTGTATTCGAAGCATAGCACAGCGTGGGAGTTTGATGGAGAAGCAAGATTATTTTTAAACTTGTGGGGGAAATACAGTCTATGGGAAATACTCCTATCCAGGCTTGAAGAGTCTCTTGCAAATGGCAATGCTAACATTTAGCAGAAACAATGTTCATTATGATCCCCATGTACGATTAATGATGTTATCATAGTAACATTAGCTCATTAGGGCAAAGCTGACAAGAATAATAATAGTTTTACAGTTATTTGGAATGAAAGAAAGCATTGGAAACATTGAATGGTAAATTAACCTGCTGCACCCATCCTCTGCATACAGCAGGTTTACAGAATACTTCTGCAGCTCGATACAGCTGATGAGACAGCCGAGCACAGAGTGGATCACCGTCACAGCGGCCCTCGCTGTCACCACGTGGCTGTCTTCATATAACAAACACATTTAATTATAGTGTGTACAAAAATATACCTGCCCATTTGTTCCTCCTTCAGATAGAAAGCACAGGTCCTTATTAAGTATTTATTATACATATATTTATTCAGACAACCCACGTCCCACAGAGATCCAGATATGGACTGCCTGCATTAACCACTGAGCTCTACAGCGGCTTGAGCTGGCAGGATTGATTTGAAATGACTTGACACTTCACATTACTTTTTTTTCTTCCTCCCTCGGTGGGAGTGTCCCCTTTAGGCTGGCAAGGACGCTATATAAAAAAAGTCCTGTACCTTTGTGAATGTTTCTTTCTTAAAGCAGCAAACATAAATCTTTGTCCGCATTTACTGAACAGAATTGTAAATGTGTATTAATAAAAAATGTGTTGCACATTTATTTATATTCAATATTTTTTTCAAGTTTTATATAAAAATGTTTTAAAAAAGTAATGTATTTAATTCTTATATTTATCACTTAATTTGTTTAGTGCAAAGAGAGGTTTAGCAAAAAAAAAACACTTCTGGGGTCATTTGGGTGGATTTTCCATATCTCTGGACCCCCTTGGTCGATTTTGATGATTGACATCTCTTTCTAACCGTCAGAGCCAACGGAATCGAGGGAAAGTTACCCATACACACATAGCTTACCAAATAAGGAGTGAGAGAGACGCGTAGAAAAACAGGAAGCTGCGCTAACCTCTGGTGGCTACCATTAGAGGCACATTTTTCTTCTCCGATTTTTGCATACAAAATTGAATTATGGACTATCAATAATATTTTCAAAGTGACAGACACATTGCTATAACCTATGGATTAACCTTCAGCCGCGTTTTTTCTCGTTTTTATGCCATTGAACACGACTTTTGATCAGAATAACAGCTAAGGTGAGCATATCTCCGTGTTTTGCTACCTAAAGCTACTCGTGTGTTGTCTGTATTTGCTTCCCCTGTCACGAGTTCTGATCTCTCAGTGATGATCCTTATATTTCTATAATCTGTGGACTCTCAGGATGTTATCTAAGCTTGTTTGTGCAGATCCAATAAGTATATTGATCAGTGTAGCTAGAGTTCTGTGCTAACGGCCTTAAGATTGTTTCGCTCGTAGCTAATTCAGAGGCTCGGCGCTAGCTTTGTGGGTTTAAAAAAAAGTTTGCTGAGTTTCTTCCCGTTTACATGGATATAAAACATTCATAGTTTATTGAATATTAAGATGCTGTTTCCTGCAGATGACGCGTTTTCCTCCCGGTATCGGGGTGCGGTGTAGAAGAGGTTCTTTCTGGACCACACCCATCTTCAAACTTTACCTTAAAGGAGACCTATCATGCTATATTTAAATGATATAGTGTATGACCATACCTATATAAGGTATATTTATACATTTTATTTTTCAAAATACCAAACAGATCATTTTTTAGACATGCCTCGTTTCGCTCATTTTCGCTTTATTCCAAGCCCGTCTTTGAAAATTCTGAGCAGCAGCTGACCACGCCCCCCTGCAGAAGAGCAGGCATGAGCCGGCGAGAGTCACGTTACCATGCTTGCTGTGATTACGAGTGTCGAATAAACATGTCATCTCAGAGCAATGCATGTGTTCAAGCATACTATCAATTTGATCCAGAAACTGACCCTGAAGCAGCGGAGGTTTTGGTGGAGGTGCAAAAATCTCGGTTGCAGCAGGACGTTTCTGAATGGTTAGCTGACAAGCTGTTGTCCCTATTTATTTTACTCTGTTACGATGCTTGCTCCTTATTCCGTTCATATTTTGGCTAATTAGCAAGAATGCAATGTGTACAGTTTGTAACGCAAAAACAGCGATATATATATATTAGGGCTGTCAGTCGATTA